>NW_015971561.1:112666-151846 GCF_000182565.1 Spizellomyces punctatus DAOM BR117
CGGTCCTTCTGAAGATGCATTGATTTTGGCAAGAAACGTAAGTGCGGCGATTTTGAACCGTTTGTACGTCCTTGTCAATGATTTAATCGTGGCGTAGGCCGGCTTCGACGTCTTCAATTGTTTAGATCTGATGCAAAACGGCAGTTTCCTCGAAGAACTCAAGTTTGGGCGGGGAGACGGTAACCTACATTACTATTTGTACAACTACCGGTGCCAGCCTTTGAAACCAGAGGAATGGGCTTGGTTCTGTTGTAATTTCCACCCTTGTACTAGAGGCCTGCCCAGATATAGGATTTGGAAAATAGTGTATTTAGTGAACTAATGACTGAGCTGCCCTACCCAGCCAACATTTACGACGCCTTCCAATACATACTCCCGATTTAATTAGCTTTATTTGCATACTATTTACAAAGTAGAAGGCTCTGAGCGCATTTTTTCCATCATCGAGCTGATTGTATCTTCCGCACGCCACTCATGGTCACAATATCATTTATATTTGTTTCGAGGACCTAACAACCGAAGCGGTAAGCGTTCTGAGGACGCAAGATACATATGCCGTGGGAATGAATTGCAATCCATACCATTCCTCCTGATATCACCTCCGACAACAATTGTGATACCTGGGAAGATAAAGGTGAGTGAGGAGGTATTCTGGTCATGTATGAGTACGTACCTCATCCGGTCGGAAAATTAAATCTAGCTCGCAAACGTTGGTGAATATCCTGTCTAACGCCTCCACGAAAACCTGAACAGAGGAGTCAGGACCATATTGCGAACCGAGAGAGGGAGTAACTGACCTGTATCAGATCCAGGATCCCTATAAACGAACATACATACGGATTAGACACGAGTAGTCAGCATCCGAATCGCCAAGCCTATCTCACCCAATTCACTTTCTGAGGAATCAACAACAAAAACAAAGTACAGTGCTATGCCCCATCACAATCATATCAGCAGCTTGAACGACAAAGCTTCTTTATGCCAAACTTACTTGCGTAATGCTAGAAGATTCTCAGTAAGTTAAATCATCTACCATGTATCGAAAAGATGGGAGCATATGTACCCTATATATTATTTTGGTGTCCTGTCCGCCTAGTAATGTACTCCCCTCCAGGAAGTTGCAAACGTGATCTGGCCTTGAGGGTGGCAACAGATGGAATACATGAGTATGACTATAGATTCATATACATAGACTTCCTTATACCTTTTATGCACAAGTCGAAATATTTCCTTCAACATTTCCTGCTGTGTGCTTACGTCCTTTTGTATCAAAAGCAATCAGTTACGTGCCATTGGCGATCCTGTCGAGTTTGTCAGGTCCCACCATTTGCTGATACCACTGCATGAGCCGTGGTTTTCCGTGGTTATTGAATATCATGACCGCCTTGAGCATCGTTACTGTCTTTTACTCGGCTACTTTGTACGAATGTGATGCGATGGATTCTCGGCGGTTGTTGACTATTGCAGGCGGGGATTGAAACTCGCTCGAATGAGTCATTGGCTCACTGACGTGATGGAGAGCTTTTACTGCAGATGGAGACTCGTTTATTGCAACGTTATATCGTAGATTTGTGTTTTTTTGAGCCTTTCATTGGCTTTTGTCAACCATCACAGTATGTAGTTATAAGCGACAGACGAATGATGTTTTGATTTGTGCTTTGTCCATCAATGCCAAGCACATCAACGGATGATCCAAAAGCATCAGCGTCATTGGCGACTTGTCCGTCTTTCCTCCTCTTTCCTACTCTTGGGACCTGAATGTGTCCAGCGGACCCCGTGGTAATAAGACGCAGTCTTGTTCTTCAAAAGGGCGGATGCAATTCTCATAATGATGACCAAAAAGAAAAGAATAGATCCATGAACGTTTGGAGAATCACACCCTACTAATCGGCAGCTGGATCTGCAAAACAACACCGTCTCCTAGACGTTGGGACAAGGCATTTCCCATATCGACAGCGATTCCGGGGAGGTGATGCGCAAATAGGATATACACATTGCAAATGGAAACTATATACAGTGATCGATCTTTCGCAGGCAACCAGAGATTGCCTCCCAATTAGCCAGTCTCAGTCCGTTACAGGATGCCGAACCATGGTGCGGAGATCGTCCTTTCCTATGCTCTTCAACTCAAACCCCTTCGTTCTGTCTATTTTGCCCTTTTCCTTCAACTCTAGATCTCGAGTTCTTTCCTTGATACTGTCTCGCAATCGGCTTATCTCTGCATCTATGTTTTGTTGATCTTTCTCAAGATTCTCCTTCGCACTTTCTTTGGGAAGCTTCATGAACAGGCCGCCGGCAAAGAAATACACTCGTTTATCTGTCGCATATTCGCTGTTTGGCACCAAGTTTGCAAGTGAAATGACGCAGCTACATACCATCCTTCATCTTTCCCTGCCTGAATGACGCCAAGGCCATCCTATTCTCGTTCCGTCTCCTGTCCAGATCTATGATGAGCTGCTTCTCTGTCAGAATTTCTTCGGCAATTCGCTCAAGTTCCGCCTGATCTGCTCCCAAAGTTGAAAAAGAGGAAATACTGTCAGTGATGCATCCACAGAGAGGCCTTATCTTTAAGCCTTACAGACTTTGCAAGTATTGCATGGTGTTGCAAGATTGAGACGCAAAACGGGTGGTTGGTGGTCAAGATCTCTACAGAATGGTGTTTGGACAAGGCGATCTCTTAGTAATTTATCGCGTCCCCATTTACGACTGGCAGCAACTGACCATTCCTTCTTTACACTCAACAACAACAATTCGCCATAATGCTGCGTTCTCCAAGGCCTCAACTAATAATACGGTCACTTCCTCGTCTAACCGTAATCCGATCATATGCCAGCCCACCACCATTCTCACAACCGGGACCAATCCCTCTCGGTGACAAGGAAGCGCAAAAGGAATTTGAAGAGCTCGTGAAAAAGGCAGAAGAGTTGGCAGCGAAAGAAGGACAAGAAGGTCTAAAGCACCCAGACGCTTTGGAAAAGTTGCAGGGGGAAGACTGGGAAGGGGAAAAGAACCCTGCCACCGGGGAGGTTGGTGGCCCAAAAGGAAAGGAGCCTACTCGGTATGGAGATTGGGAGAGGAAGGGAAGAGTGTACGACTTTTAGGAAGCAGTAGATATGTGCCTCCTCTAGAAATAGCACCTGTATCCATTATCTTTTTTTAATGTGCATAGTCAAGCATTCTGCGTGGCGTGGTCATAACCAACTCATTCTCTCAGCACATTGAGAATCACACTTTGGTCGCGATCCTGAGATCAACAGAGAAATGTCACTTGTACCGCTGGACTATGGTTCTTCCGATGACGACGATGAGACAAGCCAAGGACAGGCGAAGGCAGCTTCACCTGTACCATCGCAGTCTGCCAAAAACCCTCACACTTCGTCGACCGGTCTAGCCGCCGTACTCCCGTCACCCAAAAGCAATTCGACTTCCCGTTCCTCCCTTTTTGCATCACTCCCTCCCCCAACTCAGCAGTCGAATGCGACAAAGAATGTCGCATCCCAACCTTCAGAACGGAAGAAGGTGAAAATATTTGTCGATCTCCCAATGGATGATGATGTCCTGGAGAATATTGGCGCAGAGACAGATCAGACAAAGCCAAAGAAAGGGTCAAGTCTGTTTGCAATGCTGCCAGCACCGAAGAAGACAGGAGACACCAAATCGGAGAGAGTTGCAGAGTCTAGTGGAGTAACCAAACCTTCGGTGCCCAGCAAGGCAGCGCCCGCCATGGTGCCCTATTCATTATCAAAGAAGAAGGTTCCAACGAAAGGAGCTTCAGCGATCACAAGCGAGTCCACAGCAGCAGATAATATCGCAAAACCGATCCCCAAAAAAGAGGAGGAACCCGAAGTGGGTCCAGACTCTTTCTTCACACTGCGTACGTTTGCGTTGGATATCTTGTGCAACTTGTCTGGTATTCACTTGTCCCAATTGACAGCCGAACCTTCATTGGACAACTACGAAACAAGCGATGACGGTCCAGTACTACAGCAATCGTCCTCGCAACCAACGATATCAGCCTCTGCACAATATGCATGCGTGTCAGCATCTTCTCAGTATGCATATCCATCCCATTCCTCGACGGATTACTACACATACGACTCTAATGCAATGTATGCTTATCCCGGTGGTTATGGAAATGAATCAATAACGCCATCATCGTCAACGGGCGCTATGGGAGGATTGTCAGAAGCCGATGTGCGTTGTCTGCTTTGTCATTTCGTTTAGTGTGCATGAACAAAGAGCATTTACTTTTACTATTCCAGTTGAGAGCATTTGGGACGCGCGACCGGAAACTTGAAGAAACCATTGAAATTAAAGAAATTTCGCAGTCGCAGCTGATGGGTGACGCTCGGCAGCTGGAAGCAACGAGAAGTGCCTCTATGACGGGAGGTAATCTAAAGGTTAGAACTACAAGCAAATGTTGCTTTTTGGCCATACTCTAATGGTCTAATGCTCTGCCTCAGGGTCTCGCACCATCAAGAGGACAGAAGCGGAAGCACAACATCATGTCTCTTGCTTTTGAAGCGAAGCAGCGAGAGGAAGCATTGAAAGACATGGCGGCACATAGAATTGCAAGTAAACAGTCCACGAGAGCTAAATATGGTAGGTGACAATCATCTGATTTGAGCTCGGGTGCTGCATGAAGGGACTCATGTTGATATTCGAAACAGGATTTTGACATGGCATCTGTCACTCCAAACCTCTGTATATACAAGTAACGATTCGAGATTTGCCCATGCTGCTGAGAGTAACATTTGTGGCTCACTCCCAGAAGCGACAACAGAACACCTCACTTGGGTCCCCTAAACATTGGCAATGATAGTGGAAGCCATGGAGGACTTGATCTGCACAAAAATGCGAATTTCCAATGTTGTCTAACTATTTACATTCCTACACCCTGGCTTATCCATGAGAATGAGATCACAACGAAGGCATTGTAGTTGCTTGTTATAAATAAATCCTTCGCAAATCTGCGGGTGCTGTGATCTTTTGGCATTGTGGACATAACCGCTTTGTCGCCAGAGTTTGGAGCCAACACCTGTATTTTCAAGAGATATGAGATACACAAGTCACGCGCAGATACACCATTTCATCCGAAACTTACGTCTCACAATGTACATGCCAACAAATAACAGAAACCAGCGGAATCTTATATGCCTCAAGACATATAAGACATTTGTGAGAGGATTTCGTGGTTTGTGATTCCTGAGGTGCGTGGGCTTGTATCAGCTTAAGTTCTTATGACTTTGCGGACCACAAACGAGCGTACCAAATCCCGTACTCGTGCCTTTAATGACTCAATAATCAGCTTGGTGTCTCCGGAAAGTGTGTGCAAACTGTCATCCGCTGGTTCATTGCATTAGTGCACACTCGACAGAATAACGGCAAGATGCGTCAATACTCACATGTCTCTACCGCCCCATCGACATCCATATTATGTTCATTTGTATCCAATCTATTCCACATGTTGAATGTCAGTGGGCTCCATGCGCGTGTGACGCACAAAAGGACAAACTACGCACAAATTAAGTTCTTGCCCAATTCGAGTTCCTCCCCCGGTATCTCCATTTTCTCCGTCGCCATCGCCGCCTTCACGAAACGCGCGAATATGCTGTTCTGAATATTGCGACTCGCCAAATTCGCCCGTACCGTCGTCATCAATGTCAATCTCTTCGTCTGTGTCTTCGTCTGTCTTTTTGTGTACTGAAAAGCCACTAGCTTATGCTGGCGTGAGCTGACAACGTAAATGGAATAAAGCCTATAAAAGCAGACTCACCTGCCAAGCCGCCTTCAAGCATCGCGGTGGCTCGTACACGTGTCTGACCAGCCCATTCGTACTCTTCCCACACTTGCCCCCCGTTTGTGTCGTCAGAAGTAGTCGCTGGTCCGGCCATTTGCGCGGCGAGACACTGATCAATATGGCGATTGACCATTTCAGAATCCGTGGGCAATACATCACCACACATGAAGCATGTGTTTCCATCGCCCTCTGCATCTATAAACAGGACGTTTAACACTGGCTAGCCGAGAGTTTTTACAACTGACAATGCTTACAAGGATCATTCCCGCCTCTTGGTCGCTTCCGCGATCCTGCTAACGGACAGTTGAGTAAACCTGATACATGGAGACAACGAAGACGCTCGCGCCCGACCAGATCTTACGCACCTGCCTTGTTACTTTGAACTGTGCGTTTCAAGCGACTCGCTCGAACCTGATACAGTAGCTAAAAAAGCTCCGTGTGAGAACCAAGCATGAGACAAGAGTCGCATTTGTCCTGATCAATACCAGTTCGTTTTCATCCAACTGGCCAGCACCGGCCGAAGCGCTCCCTTTTCCCTTATTTGTAGATGCTATCTGTTGCGCCGCTGCGACAGCCGCTCCTCTCCGCATTCTAGATCTGATTTAAAAAACTATGAATTGACCTGCCGACTGCCATGCGTCAACAGACAAGCTAACCCACTTTGCAAAATCATCCACAGGCTCTGGTGACAGATTTCCTTTCAATCTCCCAAGCTCCCATTCATAATGCTGCTCAAAAGCAGCCTTCGTAATAGGTTGGGAGCATATTGGGCAACGTCTGGTAGAACCTGAAATGGCGTTGTTTAGGACTTGCCCATGGGACCTGCTAATTGTCTGGACCCCCACACTTCCATTGCTTTCCATGTGGCATCCTTCACTCTTCCATCTTCCATCTTCCATCATATCATACGAACCTTGGGTGTCGTTAAGCGGCCGACCTGCTCTTCCCGCACTTTTTCCCCGACTCCTGCAATATTCACAGATCAGTTCCACTGCTGCAAGCGTCACGGAAAACATCGCACGGATTTTCCTACTTTGAGCTCGCAGCATCAGTTGCTGAAGCAGTCTGTGGCATATCGGTTCATAAAGGGAACCTCGCTCGGGGAGAGCCCGGAAAATCTTGCAAATTGCGAACTAGTAGTTGGTCCGCCAGAGTCGTTTTGCTGACTTCAAAATATTCACGTGATTTCGAGTGTGATAATCATCGGTTAGGGTTAGGGTTAACAAATCAGTAGGATGAATGTTGAAGGCGCTGGGGAGATATGCCAGACTGTGTTCTATACATGTATGCAATTGGAGGTTTGCGGTCCTGCACAAAACTCCAGATAAATGACGAATCTACATTTCTATCGGCTAGCTGTTCATGTTCTCTATCTTCATTATGAGGCTCTTTGGGAGGGCGCACTTTTTCACCCGGCAATGATGTTGTGCTTCACCAGACCCTTCTTCACCTGGTCTTTTATGATGCTGTGCGTCTTTGTGGTGGGATGAACATCAAACATGATAAACTGACTCGGGTCTGCGCACATTATCCAAGTAGCCGGATTATTGAGATCGACTTGCTGCAAGCAAGGCTTGGTGATATCCGTCAAGGGCATATTATACCCAAAAGATTTACGGTTCAACGCAATGTATCCGAACTCGATAGCCATGTCTGAGACATGCAAAGTGAGATAAAATCCAGGAAATCTTGCCCGCAACGTTTGCACCCTTACCCATTGTAACAAGCTTGACACTCGGGTTTGCCACGCTGAATTTAAGGAGCTCAAGACCCAAGCGCAGGTTGTGCTCGAGGAATGGAATCTTTTCCTGTCCTGGAGCCATGTTGAAGACAAGCAAATTCTTTGCGCCGGCAGCAACCCTGTTTGTTTTCCATCCAATACATGCGTCAATTGACACATCCACATAAGGTACTGCCAGACAGAGTTACTTACAGAGTATTGATAGACTTCATTGTTGCGTCAACAACGGTAGCGGGACTTAGGGGGGTTTTGGCATTAAAATAGTCTGGACAATTATGAGCATGCCGATTAGATTTTGGCGACTTGGATCTTGCGAATAAAGTTACTTACCATTAGCACCGGACCAGACAGAAAACAAGGTTGTCGCAGGGTCAAATTGGGGTTTGGAATCTTTCCAAGTAGTCACTTGCTGAATAAGACCAGGCATTTCGGGTATTATAGTTCCAGTTGGAGCTTCTCCCTAATTGTGTCAAAGTGTGAATACCATACTAAAAAAATCTTGGAGCCATGCAATCGCATGGATATACCTTGACAGACATTGAATCAGTGCTAGATCCCCCAAACGCATGATTCTCCATTTCCGTTCCGAGCTCTTGCGAAAGGTATTCCACCCAAGTTGGTCCATTGCTGTACCGACCTTGAGAGTAAAAGCTAGGGTACGGGTACGTGTTGTTCAAGATTCTAAAAGTGTTGCCGTTGTCTGACAGGGAATCACCGAAAGCTACAATCTTTTTGAGGCCAGCAGGCTTCGAGCCCGGGATTTCCCAGGGCCAGAGTGGAAGCGAGAGTCGGCGGTCCAGGACTGCATGTATTTCATCTCGCCGTTCAACAGGGGCAGAGTATGCAGATGTAGCCGCAAGGGCCAAAAGAACTGGAGCAAAGGGACGCATAGATGGTGACGGACAGATGAGGTGATTGAATAGTTAATGGCAATCTACACGAGAGGCGAGTACATTCACTTTCTGGGCACCTTTTTAACTAGGTCAACTTGGTCTTTTTGGCATATCTTTTTTTGACAGTCCTTCTTTTCTAAAACCGTTTTTTCCAACAAAGATCCTAAAAGAAAAAGGTGTATGCAAACAATTTCATATCCGCTCGTTGGCAATGGCCGCAATGCTTTATTTTTTGTCTTTACTGTGCAACGAAACCGTTTGCTTTTGAACAAAACAACTCGCCATGGCGGGGATCTACGACAGTTTTCTTCTTGTGTGTGTTGTGACGAGATGGAACTTCTAACCCATGGACGCAAATCAAAAAGCAAGACGCGGACAAGTGTCACTTGAGTTGCTCCAATCCCGTTGAGCGTATAAGTTTCATTGCCGTCTTCCTTTTGTTTAAAGCTGTTTTTATTCCTTTAAATTGGGGGACTCTCCATCAACACACTCAACAAGAGGTTGTTTGGTACGTCTTTTGACTTCCGATGGCCGCCGCAAATCCACCCATGACCATCCAAAAGCAACAAAATATGGCATGCCCGCGGTCTTTGCCAACAACTTTTATAAATGATGTTGATGCACTGCTTTTGTTAAATACCACCTAGTAGGAAAAGCCCCGTTTCTCTCTGCAGGTTCTACCTACGTCCATCCTAGTCTCTGATGCTTATTGTTGAATCTTGCCCAACCTCCAACTGATGGAAACCTTTACTGCTTTCATTAGGAAATTGATTTAATTTTTAAAACAAAACAACCATCAACTGGTCCTTTTGCTTATGGGCTCGGATCGTCTCTCCAACCCCATGAATGGTTAAGCTGCAAAAGGCACTTATAACACACGACCATCAAACAAACCATATATTCCTTTGCATTGTTTTAGTACGAATAGCGTAGGGATTTATTTCCAAGTCCCAAAACCTCTGCAAAGTGCCTGAAACGTGAGGCGTACGAGTTGCAAAAGGGCAACGAGAGCTGAAACGCGGTCAGTCTTTTGCTTCTTTAGAGCGGGAATCTTTCAAAATGTCACACTCCGAATCTCTCAACATTGCACTTCATCCTCCTA
Source organism: Spizellomyces punctatus DAOM BR117 (assembly GCF_000182565.1). Taxonomy (NCBI): domain Eukaryota; kingdom Fungi; phylum Chytridiomycota; class Chytridiomycetes; order Spizellomycetales; family Spizellomycetaceae; genus Spizellomyces; species Spizellomyces punctatus. The sequence goes on from NW_015971561.1 coordinate 122,203, forward strand.
CGCACTTTTTAAACAGTCTGCTCTCCCTCCAGTCTCGGGTCGGCATGCAGGACGGATCTGCATCATGCTTCCCTTTGTGAAAAGTGCAAACGTTGAAATACATTTGGATAATGACCGCATAGAATTGGCAGACGGCTTGCCCAACGGTGCGCCCATTCCTGTCTTGTCTGGGAAAATTGTTTTGACATCTTCAAAGAATGTGGGATTGGTGGACTTGACGTTGAGCGTGCAAGGCGTTCTGGTAACGCGCATTTACCTTTTCCATGTTTGTTTTACTCTGTTGTCTTGACAGTTTCTCACCTCCAGGACTGTGATGCAACTGTATTGAATCTGGTGAATGATGTGATTGGTACATCGCCGGTACATCCCGTAAGCCAGTCCATACTCTCATATGAAAAGACACTATGGCGAGCATCTCCCGGGAAGCCGGCTGTTGCTCCTACCGAAACAGTTTCTACGACCTCGTCGCCTGTCAAGTCTCGAGAGCTACCTGGGGGAGACACTGTACTTTTGGGTAGTCAGGCTCCCAACAAAGGGTCAAAGGCTTCAACATCCACCAATGGAGAACTCCCCGCCGGACGTCGCGAGTGGCCATTTTCTTTTAAATTACCTTCCACATTACTCCCCTCTGTTAACACTCGCTACGGACGGGTGTCGTATATTCTGAAAGCCAGACTAAAGCGAAAAGGCTTGGGACTGGATTTTAACGCCCGACGAACATTTACTGTCGTGCGCACAAGATCACGAGGTGCTGCATCTTTCGGTGACTTTCCCCTAGAGGACAAAACCGCCTTGTTCTCTGGCATGGTCACAATGCCAACGATAGCATTTTGCGATGATCCGACATTACGTGTCAAACTTAACCTCAAAGTTTTGGAACCAAACAAGGTGCGGGATATTCGATCTGTAAAGTGCTATGTGAAAGAGGTTTCGGGCTTCTGGTGAGTTACCCTTAATCTGTTAAAGCCACATTTGGTCAGCCGTCTAAAGTATATCCGTCATTTTTTAGCCACGAGGGACAATTCTATGAGAATCAGACTCTTCTAGGCAGTCCATCAATATGGAAGCCTGCTGATGAACCACCGTCACCAGTAGATGATTCCGACGAGCATCCCTTTGCATTGGCGCGCACCATGGTGCAAGCAGGTCAGAAACAGAAACTAGTGGACACGTCTGCTGTCCCGTTCACCGTATCCACAGTGAGTATCAGGATGGGGTTCTCCCTAGTCGCCTTTTGTTTAATCTCGTTCGACTCTTGCAGGTGGGCGCGAATATGGATTTTGATACGCCTCATATGCGAATATACCATCTTCTGAAAGTAAAAGTGGATTACGAGCCTTGGGGAGCAGACCTTGGGAAATCCCCTCCCCTGTCACTGCCAGGCAATCCTCTATCAAGCTCCTCGTCGACCTCCCATCGTAAAGTAGAAACTTGTGTCATGCAAATACCACTCCCCATGTGGTGGGCCAGCTCTCGACGACCCCAGTCGTGGCTGGAGGGTCTGCCGACGCGGACTGCATCGGAAAAGCTTCTCGGCGTCTCAAAGTCACGTTTCCGTCTCCGCAATTCGTCAGAACCCGTCGAGCTCCTAACTCGTCGTGTGCATGAGCAATCGCCGAACCGTCCCATTTTTAGGAAGACGGCAGAATCATCACCAGCGCTATATAGCGGTAGGGAAAATACGTTGGAGCGATCAAACGCCGTCCGGGGCAAGAAAAATGACGTGAACAAGGCGTTACCATCTCGGCCAGATTCAATGTCCTCCGTCACTAGTGGGCAGTGGACATTGGATGAAACTGGTGTATATACTTTCAAGATGGAAGATGGTACTGCCACTTCTAGTGGCCTGGACACAGTTTTCGAAGAAGCAGACGATGAGAACGCGGACGAAAGGGAAAATAAACCCCCTCAAACTCAAGTCCCTGCTAGCGATAAGAAGCAAAGAAACCGGCAGTCGGCTGGATTCTACACATCGATTTCCAGAGACGACGGAAACCCTGTATATAGTTATAATGAACTCGCTCTCAGCGAATCTGTGTTTACGTCTGGAAAGACTCTTACCGACAGTCCCATCGCCGTATCTGTTCGCGAAAGTGGCAAATGGGAATTGGACGCGGAAGGTGTATATACATTTGTGTAAATTGTAAATATAGTGTAGCGAGCAGGCTCCTTCTGAATTCTACCCTGACCTGATGGAATTTTTGACTGCTACCACAGGTTCATTCCCCCTTTGCTAATGATGGCGATATTCGGGTCCAAAGCTGAAATTCATAAGTAAATCCTTTTTCACTTTGCGTCCCACTGGGACATTTGCTCCCCGCTATCCTTCTCAGCTCTCCGGGACTGGCAATTTGAAATTTATCTTTTGGGATGGATGGAAAAAAGGCGTCACATTCAATCGCAGTTGGTGATTGGACAGATGTCAGAAAGATCCGTTGACAGAGCGGATGAGACAAGGCCGTAGCGTATAGCTGAGCACCGCCAATGATAAAGATGTTGGTATGTGCGATCGTTCCCACATTGGATAAAGCAGCATCAAGAGCGGAAAATGCATAGGTAGGCGCCTCCGGGGTACTTTGGCTGAGGAGGTCCAGACATCAAAATGAGCTTTTGAACCTAGACTACTCCAAATCCGGTCTTGCATAACCGAACCTATACCTGATCACGTCTTTTCGCACGTCCTCTCTACTTGACAATACAATGTTGATCCGTCCCTTCAAGGGCCGGAATTTCGGTGGTATGGACTCCCACGTTTTGCGACCCATTATTGTAACATTCATCGGTCTGTAGTTTTTATCTGATTCATCGTGCAATGGCTCGTCGTCGTCAGGAAAAGCCGAGTCCGGTCTGCGTCCTAAGAAGGTTGTCACCTGCTGGAAGAAGCGCATGTCGCCAGGCAAGCGCCAGGGCAAGCTACCGTTGACGCCAATCCCTCCATTTGCCAGCGCAGCAACGATGAGTGTTAGTGATGGTTTGCTCGCCATTGCAAACTGCCTGACAATCTTCAGAACTTTGAGGGAGTGGGAAGCGAACTGGTTTAAACGTGATCGTGTCCACTTGTTCGGACATTCGGACATGAATGTAAAAGTCCTGAAACACCGACCAAGTACTCAGTTCAGCCCATCTAAACGTTTTATTATCACCAAGACTTTTTTTTGCAATATGTTGACAGCCGAGAGCTCAGAAAGCTTTAATAAGCTAAACTTGGACGAAAACTGGGACCAAACGGATACGTCGTCGGATCTACCCGAAGAACCTATTCTGGTCCCCAACCCAAAGCGTTTTGTTCTGTTTCCAGTCCAGTTTCATGAGGTTCGTCCCATATTTGCTTTTGTGCTCATCTCCTGCCTATCTAAATAACGCAATCTGCAGGTGTGGCAGGCCTACAAAATTGCCGAGTCGAGGTTCTGGACTGCAGAGGATGTCGAGCTGTCAGAGGACGTACAGGCGTGGAGCAGTATGTCTGGAAAGGAGCGAGCATTCATTATGCATGCTGTCGGAATGATAGCCGGCAATGATGCGATGATTGGAGAGACTGTGGACTCAAAATTGAGCGACGACGTTCAGATACCGGAAGCCAGATGGTACCTTCAGAATCGGACCACATCGAATGACGCTTGTATATTGACCAGTTCATGCATAGCTTTTTCGGGTTTCAAATGATGCAGAGGAACATTCATGCAGAATTGTTCACAGTTGTAATGGATATCTACTGCAAACCAGCGGAAAGAGACTATGTGTTTGACGGCCTGAAGCAGTGTAAGACACGTCCTCGAGCAAAAGGATGAATGATAACTTCTTAAACATTCGCTTTTACTAGTACCCAGTATCAGCAAAAAGACAGCGTGGGTCCAGCGGCATATAACGGATTCAAGCGAACATTTCTCTGTTCGCCTTGCTGCCCTGGCCATTTACAATGCAGTGTTTCAGTCTACCGTCATCGCCTGTCTTCTTTATTTGGCGGCACCGAACCGTCCTGCAGCTAGCTCAACCACGCGAACCGCGCCTTACCTTCCTGGTCTTATTCGCGGTCTAGCTCGGCTCAATCGGGATAATGAGACCTATTATCGATTTTGCAACCTTCTCGGCAGCATTTTGGTGAACCGTCCTCCGACAAGCATTATCCATATGATGGCTAATGAAGCGGCAGAAATAGAGAAGCAAGTCTTTGCGGATATCCTGAGCATCTGTGGTGGCACTATCACTTTGCTTGGTCATCCCATCGAGGCGGCGCAAATTGAACAGCGGATACGATATGTGACGGATAAAAGTTTGGTGGGCATGGGCTTTTCGAAACTCTATAAAGTAGAGAATCCGCTGCCGTGGATGGACGAGGTTTTGGCAACTGAAACCGGTGACGAAGCACCAACGCAGAAACAGCCACCGTCAGGGAGCTCCAATGGAGGTGGGCAGCAAATGACTTCTGACGAAGGGTTTACAATCGATGCCGACTTTTGAGGACACGGGGTATTGTTTGTATGCAGATTATTTATTGGTGTTAAATAGCTACGTATGTCAATCGATGGCATGCTATATTACAGGGATTCTGTGGGCCACGTTTGATGGAATGAGGTATTCGAGCTAATGCAGTACTGGCGAACATGTTGATCTATGTCTGCCTAGCTAGAACTTATTCTTCATCCACAATGTACGTGTCGTATATCAGCCGCTGAACGAATGACGGCGGATGGGTTCCACTGCAGGCTGTGGTCAGAGAAACGTTTCGTAGAAATAGTTATGCAATTGTGTACACTTACACATTCGTGATGAAAAGTGAGACGTCTTCTGGTCCCACATAGTCAAAGTGGGGATTCACTATATCGACGCTATCAATGATATCGCCTAAACGGTACTTGAGTGAATCGCCATTAAATATCAGGGCGCGTTCAAGCAGAAGGGCATTACCCGCTTCAAAGCTGTATACTGCGTCTGGGTTGATGCACAGGTTGAAAATGTCCGTGTCATAAGGATAGGATGGAGATAGCTTATGTAGGCCAGTGCATACTACAATCGGGGTTGAGTACTCCTTTGCGGCGGCAGCAACAAGCTGGCTGCCGCAAACGGCCACCACACCGCCATTTGCGGTAACTGGCAAGAGATTCAATGCCAAGTTTGAGAATTTCGAACGTTATAGACATACCTGCGTGTGCCCCCAAAATCACCTTGTTGACGCGCGACATGACTGCGAAGATTGCTGTATCTGTGATGACTGTCGTGTCAATGCCCGCAGATGACAAGGCGAGAGCCATTTCGTGTCCTTGATAGCTGAATGAGGATTGAGATACGTCGTCCGCGGTTCATCTTTCAACCCTTCCCAATCCAGAACTTACGACGGCGCTGTTTCTGCTACAATGACCTGGAACTCTCGCACCTGCGCTGCCACCTTCAGAAAGTGCTCGACCGTCTTTGACCTTCCCACAGTCAGAATGATCTCCCTGTTGTCAGCGTACTTGGTTTCAGTGAAAGGTTCATAAACTCTTGAAAACAGATCATACGGACTTGGAGTGTATATGCTCCCATGCTTGATTTGATATATTCGTTGACGTATTCTCGAGTTCGTCAATCATCTCTTCTATGCTCTGTTTAACGTCGGCAACAAAGTTCCGTCGGCGTTCTCCAAAGTCATCAGACTCCGACGTGGTTTCGGCAGTTTCCGCAGCATCACTGGCTTCAGTTTCGACGTTATGTTCTTCTTTAATCAAATGCAGTACTCGCTTGACCATATTGCCCACAGCAAGCTCTAAAGACAGAGATATATCAGCCATTCTCGCCATATATCTCAGGATTTGGTAGTCGCTCGACAAACCTATGGGCTGGGCACCTTCTAACCGACTCCCTACTTCTTTTACCAAGGCCGATAGCTGTTCCACATCATTGCACCGACTTGCCGCCACCACATTTCGTAGCAAGCGGGACGTTGCTATCGCCACATTATAGGAACCTACAATCTGCCTATACGCCAGCAAAAGAGGTCATGAAGTTAAGGACGCTTGATTACTTGTTGGGCACTAACGTGCGGTCCTCACCTTCTTCGCAATTTCGCTACAAGCGAGTCGATCTGGTAATTTATCTCCTTCAACATTTTTTACGAATCTCAGCTCACGAGATCTGAAAACGGAAACGGTGCCAATTTCGTTGTGTCGAGCGAATTTTATGACCGACCGTCGGGTGTTTACAGCCAGGGTGCTCGCCTTCAAGCTTTGCCCTTGTTCCAAACCTGGTCCCGTCGCCTTTGCAATTTGTGAAATTTCGCAACGTCGTCGTCGGTCGCAAAAAGTTGAGGCCAACGATCGGTGACTCATTCACGCGCGTGTTCCTTTCTGCACTCGTCGACAGTCGACCGCGGGTGAGAAAAGAGGCCTACCAGTCGGGAAAGAAGGGGCGGGAGCAACGGCGTCAAGACGGATAAAGAACACTCTGCAGGAGGGACGGACGCAGCGACATACGTTTGCATACCATTGAAACAAAGAAAGCGGATAGCCCTTGATTTTGCTCACCGACAACCATTGACGACTATTCGTGACCCTTGGCGATCTCTCTTGTGCCGTTATCGACAGTCGCCGGTCTCAGCTTCTCGAACTTTAAAGAGCAGCTGCTTGTGATAGGTCTCCAGTTCTACATTTCCTGTCATTGCAAACTGTCAAATGTTTGGATCTCAATTTGATATACTCGTGCGCCCGACCAAGTTCTAAAGCGTGGTTTTTTAGTTCAGTGCGGGGACGTCAATTTAGGGCCATCGGTGCTGCAGAATCAACCACTATCCCTTCCTTATTGCTATCACGGCTGTTGGAACATAGAGCGCGGTCGTTTTCTCCCGAGGGGATTCGACTGTTCACGGTGCCCTGAATCTTATGGCTCACCATGGTATTGAACCCGGAGCAGCTGGTGAAGAATTCAAGAAATTGGAATCTGTAAGCTCTTTGATTTATTTCTGCTAAAAAGTTACGATTCTTCATGATCCGATTACAACGCCTTTGCAGGTGGACATCACAAACATTCGTATTCAAAAGGAAGAGACTAAGGAAAGGCGAATAGCGTATGCGAGATGGCTACCTAACTGAAAGATGTAAAATCAAATGCAAGCTAATGCATAATAATTTCACCTATATAGAGAAATATTGTCACGGCGCCATGAACTATTAAAGGAGCTTTTCATACGGCGAAGCATCTTGAACGAAACCGAAGCCATCTTACGGGAATTGTCAAATCTTCCTTTGGATGAGGCCGAATTTGCGGAATTCCAAAAGGAGTATAATTTATCGAGGTATAGTATCTTCCGCCCCGTTCGTGGCTTGAACGCTGGTTGCAGCATGGTTCTCAAATGTTGAATCTCTTTCAGAGACCAAGTAAGGATGGCAGATATGTCAATAAGTACCGCAAGTCTTAAATGTATTCTCATTAGCTTACGAGAAGAGAAGACGGAACAGTGGCTGAAGGTCAAGGTGGGTCTCAGAAAACGGGCGATATCAGCAGAAACCGTCGATGGGATGTCGTGCTGACCGCCTGTCATGTACCAGAGGAACTTCCCGGGTACGACCAAGGTGATAGACGCGGCAGCGGTGCCGCAGAAGAAGGTAGTGCTTCGGACGAGAAGCCTCCAACAGATCCAGGGTCTGCGCACGTGGATCGCCGGCGCTTCCTTCCGCCGGTTGAGAGAATGGTGACCAGGGGCATATCTGCCAAGAAACTAGCTCTTAGCCCGGAGGTAAATTTCTGGCGACCTGAACCTCCTACTTATCCAAAAAATGAACTCTCGATAAGGCTTCAACAGGTCCTTCGGCGATTTCTCCGCATGTGGCCACACCAACAACAGCTCCTGCAACGCCCAGTCCCAGCGCCTCTACTGCGCGACGTAGAAGTTCAACATCTCATCGCATCGCCAATTCCCCAGTCACACCAATCAACGTCACCTCTACAAAGGCCAATCGTCCAAAGCTGTTATTAAGAGACGCGAAAAGTCAACCTGGGAGACGACCCGCAGCAGGGGGTAGCGGTACTCGTCAAGAAGCAGATACGCAGATCGAAGGCTACCGATGGTACGAATGGCAGCTACGAGTGCAGTCGAATCCGATTTCAGGGTTGCTGCCGACGGCCACAAAGTCGATGACCACAAGAGACTGGCAGGTTGGTGCAACGCATAAGCGTGGATTTATCGAAATCTAGCACGTCGCATGAAATTAACTGCTCCGCTCTAGGCCGCAAGAACTGAAGTGCAGCAGATGAAATTGCTCCAAAAGGTCGATCTGCTCAAAGAGAAGAATCTTTGGAGTTTCAGGCAGTTGAAACCTCACGTTGCACCTCCACGTCCAAAGACGCACTGGGATGTTCTCTTGGATGAAATGGTATGTCGTTTGGCTCGAAGTCTGGCTGGTCCGTATGTCATGCTAACTATTTTTATAAGAAATGGATGCGTGTCGACTTTCGCCAAGAGCGTAGATGGAAGATTGCTACTGCATGCAACATGGCTCATTGGGTCCTTGAGTGGCACGAAGCTACCGACAAGTCGACATTGTGCGTTCCGGTGAGTTGGTGGTTGACAACTCCCGCATCGATTCGCCAATACCCATAAATTGAATCATCTTAGCGTCGAATGCCCAAGGACAGAACTAAACAGGAAGACCCACCGGGCGATGACCCAATGTGAGTGCCAAATGGTTACATGCATCCGATATCTATTCTTCAAATCACTGAGGCTACTGGCGTGATAGGGACGTTTCGACAAATCAGGACGAGGATAAGACACGACCTGGTAAATTTTTGGTTCAGTGACATTGTTTTATGTATTATGCTTATACATTTCCTGAAAGACTTGTCGCTGAACACTGAGCAAGTCCATGACCATCACGGAGAACAAAAAGAGCTGCAGTCAACGGACCGGGAAGAAACCCCTTTACCTGCCGACATTGAGCATCCGGAAGGCGAAGAGCCGCTACCATCTCTTTTTATGGATATAGATACGTCCACCTATCTGATTTACGATGGAACGAACGGGCAAACGCTAGATATTCCGGTGTACACCCCTCTCACGGTTGATGCTGACGAACTCTACATCGACGAGAATCAGCATGAGACTGTAGTGCCTGTTTCTGAGTTGATTACAGCGAGAACTATGGTGAAGGACTATGGAGATAACCAGCAAGAGGAATTCACACCCCAACTAACCGACCAGCAACGCTATGACAACGCAAGACTCGTCTCTCGTAAGTCTAGTAGTGCACCTTTCACCGTTTTGTATGACATTCTCTGATATTTTCTACCGCATCTAGCAATTTTCAGTAGAATGTCTGAGCAGCATGAGGATTCGTCAATACCACCACCCCGAATACAGCCCACCAAGACCGAAACACCGAAAACCACGCAGCATTGGACGAAGGAGGAAGATGATATCCTTATTTCACTTGCACTCAGCTATCAATATAACTGGACCATCGTCAGCGACATGCTGCACTCCCGTCAAGTTCCAGGAATTCGATGGCGACGCAGCGAGTGGGAGTGTTATAGTCGCTTCAAGGAACTTGGCCCTGCACGGACTGTGGACCGAAGCATATCAGGTGCAGGATCGTCTGCGTCACTTGCAACTCCAAGACCAAAGAGTGGTAGTCCACGTGAACTTTCTGCTCAAGCGGAAGCTTCGGAAGCCAGAATTCAAAAGCACCTGACCACGTTTGAAACTATTAGAAGACTAAGTAGAAACAAAGACAAGTACAAACCGCCTGGAGGTGAGAGCAAGAGTCTACGTGCTACAGTAAAAATGGAGAATCCGAAGGTTGACTGTGTCGTATTGCTAAATAGATCGCAAGCCGCCGGCAAAGATTATCCTCACCACACACGAGACACATTATCAATCGCAAGCAGGTGCAGGAATAGATCCCGCAGGACCTCCTCTGACGCCGACAGAGCTTGCTATAATGCGGAGAGAGAGGGCATTACGTCAGGCTCAGGAGCATGGACGACATATGTATGGTGGACACACACGAGCGGTACATATGAATATTGGGCTGTCTTTGAGGTTTTGGAACGTGTACTCAACCAGATGTCGCATGTGTTGCAGGGCATGATGCTCGGGCGACCGATGCCAGCTGGCGGCGGTGCTCTGCCACATCCATACGCTCAGTACAGAACTGTTGCTCGACCGCCCACCACCGCGAACAGTATCCAAGGATCACCGGTCCCCGCTGGCCAAGCTCTTCCTCATACCCCAAACAACTCTCAGCATCCCGCGATACGACCTCCAGCAACGCCAGTGCTACCCGGACAAATACCGCCGCAAAGTCCGTCTCCCATGGTCAGATTGAATGGTACTGCACCTGCCATGACGCAGGAGCAGTACATGCGGGCGATGCTTGCACGGCAGCAAATGATGGCCTCCCCTCAGCAAAGGCATTTGGTGTCACCTCAGCCAGGGCAGTCGAGTAAGACTCACACTCATCCTGTAAGGTCCTTTCGATCGCGTATTAATAGTATTCCGTTTGCAGCTTCTGTGCCGCAAGTCGGTGATGCTGTGGTAGTGTCTACTTCCGGACCGGTGCCAAACATTGGTTTGCAGAACGCTTCTGTACCCACCATTAACCAACGAATGCAGATGGTCAGGCAGCTCCAATTGCAGCAGCAGCAACAACAACAACAACAGCAGCAGCAGCAGCAGCAACAGCAACAACAACAACAGCAGCAGCAACAGCAACAAACACAACAGTCACCTCAGCTACAGCAACTGCAATTGCATCAGCAGCAGCAACAACAACAGCAGCAGTCTCCTCCCCAGCCGCAACGTCTGCAGATCCCCGCTGACACACATGCACATACGGCCGCTGCATTTGTGGCTCTGCAGAACGCTCAGCAGGCAGCGAAAATGGGCCAGGTAGTTTTACCTTGAAAAGCACAGAATCAGTCGATGCTAGATTATAGTTAATAATCATTTATCACCACCTGCAGATGCCAGAGATGATGCAGCAACAGCGCCAACTCCACCAAGCACGGCAGCAGCAGGCTCTTCTCATGGGCGCTACCTCGGCCACAAGTCCACTCATGGCTGTTTCCACTCCGCGGATACCTACGGTTCCTGCAGATGCTGCGGCACTGGGCATATCACCATCCCAACAGCAACTACAGCAAAAGCAGGCCACGCAATCACCCCAGACCTCACAGGTTCAGCCAGAGGCGTCGTCGGCTCCAGGGTCGTCGACGTAGCACGAAGCGCCAGCTACCCTATAAAAAGCTTGCTTTTTGTGGTTGGAGTATGAGATTTTGGTAATCCGATGGGGATCAACTATACTTTGATAACTGTATTACACAATATATTTGTAAATTGGAATGGATAGTTACGTTTGAGTTTGGAATATGCAATATGCTGACAACAGCAGCGTGGCATTACTGCTGCCAGACACACCGCATATCAGACGCGGAAAGTATGGGACAAGTCTGTCAACAAACCAAGAGGCTACTGTTATAATGAACAACCGAACAGGGGAAAAAGAGAAAAGAATCCTACAACCGAGCACTTCCTACCGTGATGATTGCACGGAGTAAATAAGCCCCGCCCCAAATTGCATAGAGGGTACACATTGGACACAAAACAATGATGCAACCTTGTTGACGGCCCAGGACTAGACCCCACCCAACCCATCTTATTCACTATATAAAAGAACGAAACATCTGCGAGTTCCAGTGGTCATATAAATCAGACATTTTGCGCAACTGCTTGTGCCTATGGGATGAACCTTCACCTTATTTAGCCTCCTCCGGCTCATCAGCCTTTGCTTCCTCAGTCTTGTCACCTTCAGCTACGACTTAATGTTAGTAAAAAGCGTCCAAGAACACCGCAAGTCTCCAGCATTTTACTCACCGTCCTGAAGGTCTGAAGTCCACAATGTCAAGTTGTCCCTCAGCAGTTGCATGATCAATGTGGAGTCCTTGTAGGACTCTTCGCTGAGCGTGTCCAACTCAGCAATTGCATCGTCGAAGGCCTGCTTGGCGAGGTGGCAGGCACGATCGGGCGAATTCAAGATCTCGTAGTAGAATACAGAGAAGTTGAGAGCGAGACCGAGACGAATAGGGTGCGTCGGGGCGAGTTCCGTCTGTGCAATATCCGTGGCAGCCTTGTACGCGTCGTGGGCGTGAGACGCAGCCTCCTTCCGCTTCTCGCCTGTGGCGAATTCGGCGAGGTAACGGTGGTAATCTCCCTTCCTGAATAGTGAAAAATGATGTATGGTTAGCAAAATATTTTAGGTGTTTCACGAGGTATCGCACGGAATTCACGCACATCTTGTAGTAGAAGACCTTGGACTCTCCAGCTTCGGCAGCAGGGATCAAGTGCTCGTCGAGGACGTTGAGGATATCGGAGCAAACTTCGCTCAATTCAGTCTCGATCTTGAGGCGGTAATCCTTGATCTTCTTAACCTGGCCCTCGTTACCCTTGCTTTCCTCCTTTTGTTCAATGGAGGAAACAATTCGCCACGACGCACGACGAGCACCAATGACGTTCTTGTACGCAACGGACAACAAATTCCGTTCCTCAACAGTCAATTCCACACCAAGCTGTAAGTAAAATGATCAAACAAGACGTTATTCGCAGCTCACGCATGAAAAATGGCTTTGCACGGCGTACCTTGGCAACTTCCTGTAATAATCATAGATGCAAACAAGAGCTTTATCCATTAGCACAGTCGACCGCAACGCGTGGTTACACGCCACGCCAGTGATACTTGCCTTCATGTAAGACACCATCTCTACATGATGAGAAATTCAAAAAAAAAAACCTTGTCAGCAAAAACAATACATGGGGAAACAACAGCAATTGCTTGCCGCAGTCGCGAGCGTACGACAAAACACGACGTTTGCGCACAGCATTGCGAAATCTCAAGTTCATCAAGCTTACCATCGTATCTCTCTGCCTGCTCGGCGAGCTTAGCCATGTAGACTTGGTCCTCCCGTCCTCCTATGAACAGAAAGCACTCTAGTCAGCACCGACATGCAAACGTCACGGTCAAACACCTTTTTTTTTCGCATCAGACGCGTTCCCATCGTCGCGATGAACCGTACCTTTTTCGGCCATTTCGAGTCTGTCTTGTTCTGTAAGGGTGGGTAGTTGAAAGAGATTTCAATGGGGAGCTGTGTGTATGTCAGATACGACAAAGGTGAGCGTCCAAGTAAAAATGCGATTCGTTTGAGCGTATGTGTTTTTGTGAAATGGAGATGATGCGCACTTATGAAAAACAGCAAATCTCGGGCGTAAAAAAAAAACGAACGGTTGCAAAAGGATGGAACAGGATGGGGGGGGGAGAGAGAAGGGGGGGGGGGAATTCAAGCGGTTGAAAGTCTCTCAGCCACTTGACCCAATTAGGAAAGTCCATTTCGCGTTTTCTTTTTCACTCCGACATTTGGCCCACAATGACAATATGACAATATGGACCAATCAAATGATTAGAAGTTGTAAACATTCATCATGTGATCATAATCGCGTGTCATTTGATAAGGATTCTAGAAGATTCCAAATGTACAAGGCTTTCGGACATTTTAATCCGGTTTAATCGGTTGATCCAAGCTGATCGGCATCGGATTCCCTGGGACAAGATTATAGTGGAGGGGACTCGACAAGGGTCGTCCGGGGGACATGGGGGTTTTGTTAAACATGCTGTATATGGTTTCAATCGATGGAAGTTTGGCACTGGCAAACTCGCTTGCTGGAGCACTTTGGACAAGTTGCAAGAGTCGTCGTCGGATCTTTTCCGCTAGCGTCGATTCTTCCTCGAATGGGTGCTGACTTTGTCCGCTCAGTCGCGCAAACTGTTTGTTGGTCCATTCTTCCAATTCACGCGCGTTCCGCTCCAACAGTAGAATCGCGTCGCCCTTGGCCAACTCTTCATCTAATTCCCGATCTTGCATTCCCAAACACGCAGGAGAGAGCAATGGAACAATATCCACGCCCTCTCGTCGATAATATTCCAGCTCTGCATCCTTGATGATGCGTTCGGCTTGGCTCTCCACTTGTTGCACTTGCTGTGCAATGTCAACCGCTCCCCACTCAGTCGTCACCTTGTCCCCTTCGGCCCCCTTCTTTACCTTCGCTGAAAGATATGCTTGTACTCTTTGCACAAGCGAGTGTCCTCCTCTCGTCAACCGATGTATGGTTGCCTCCGCTGGCGCCCGCACCGCTGGTGGAAGACCGTCGACAAATCTTTCAATGCTTCGAACATAGGCCTGCCCCGTGAAATCCCCATATGCATTTCGTAATAGTATTGGATCTGTATTACTTGGAGGAAGCTCTCGATAGTGATAAGGTCCATATGCATCCATATCCGCTATTTCCATATGAGTCATCATGATCAGTTCATGTTGTCTCCTGTTACAAGGTCAGATGTAAGGGACTTACTTGGAATGTCGGCAAGTGCCACAGACTGCAGCGAGTCATGTGTACACGACAGGTATTGACTGATATGGCGCTCGAATGGAGTAATATCTGGTGGCTTCCATGACGGCCCTACTCAAAAGGCTATTAGACAGCGAACACAGTGTAATTACTATCTAGAAATAAACGTACCTCGTATAACTGACCCGTCCGGCATGTATTGCAAGCTCATTCGACTTTCCAAGTCCTCCGTGTGCTTCATTCGCTTCGACTTCCTTCGTCCTTCTACCTTTTTCTCCGCTGATACTGCCTAATACAGGCAAAAAAAAAGGACATCAGGGTCGCGAAACGCGACATGTGGGGTTAACCATTAGTGTACCTCCAAGACTGGCTTATCGTCATCAAGATCCAGGTCTATCTCCACATTATTGGCTTCACGCTCAATGAGTTTCTTTCCCTGGGAGCCCAGCTTTTCCGCCGCCTTGTAATACACCGTGTCTGGTGAATTATACGTTTTGGCATTGGAAATGACCAGATCAAAGTCGAACTATTACAGGGAGTAATGTGAATCATGTGTATTTATTCACAAGAGAAAAGAGAATGGCAGCCCAAACCTTAAAAGCGTCGTACGACTTATACTCTCGTCTTTCAACTCTTTTCTCCATAGTACCTAATATTTTTGAAATGGCGACCACGAGGAGAGTAAGTCCAAGCAACGCTAGCACCACAGGCATCATCTACATACCCAGATCCATAGGTTCCGAGATGACGGTCATATAATCCGTCACAAGGGAAGTATCCACAGGCTCCAAAAAAAATCCGTAATGGTCTTTTCTAATATTTGGGATAGAACTTAATAAGAAGGTCCGTATGCTCGGCCGCGGCAAGGATATACTTACTGCTTCAGCGCAGCAATGACTTTCTTCAAGATGGTGTAAAGGCCCTTCTTTCTTGGTTTCCAAGCCCCTCTGCCATTCACTGCATTGCGGTTTTCGCTATACCCCCTGGCACGATCCTTCGCTTTTCGGAAGGGTCTTATAGGTCGGCCGTCCGATGAGACATCAATCTCTTCGCCAAACTCGTCCTTGGCGTCGAGCAAACCATCGGATGAGACACTGACATCACGATTCAACGGCACTTGTAAATAGGTCCCTTCCGAGTCCCGTCTTGACCGTTTCAGTTCTGGAGTTGAACTAACCCCATCCCACATCCTCTTCCCCTCACCCTTTACGCTGTAAGACACTTTGACATCCTCATCCACGTCTATTTCTTCATCTGACTTGATTTCGACGGCATCCGCATCCGAATTTGTTCGCTCCCTGTCCCGCGGATGCGATACCAAGGAGACTTTATTTGTTCCAAAGCACAGCTTGAGACGAGTGGAACTATCGTCTCCTAGCTGACCCCGTGATATCGAGGGTGTTGGCGAACCGGCTTCTATGTCGTCTACGACGAGCTCGCCGCCATCTTCACCGTCGCTCGTGTGATCGCCTGATAAGTCCACAGAGCTATCGGAATTGACGGCAATCGGTGCTCCTAGTGCACGCGCAGCTTCCAGTGCGGACAGGCCTTTACGTTTTCCGCCTTGGGCAGCATTTGTGGCCGGCTCACTCGCGCGCTTTCGTTTTCCGCCAGTATTCCCATTTCGGCTGGGCGAGGACACATTTGAAGGCTCAGGTATCGATTGTACTTTTACAGCATTATTGCCCAACTTGAACGAAAGCTTGATCCGGGGCTTGCCTATGTCCGGCCAGAACGAGGGTTATGAGTGACACCGAGCAAGAAAAACAGACATTTCAGCAGTCCAACAACGACAATGAGATTGAGAGTTGTCCATTTTATGTTTTACAGCAAGTTGCAAAGAAGAAAGAGTTGGCAACAAGGCCGATGCAGCGTGCGATGACAACAAGAGCTCAAACTGTACCTGGCTGTGACATTCAGCTGTCCTGTCCTTGGTTCGCCGGTTTAAACGTCTGGCAAATTGCGAGTTTGGAACGGGTAAAATCAGGATTAGTTGCCTTTCCACGTGACCATATGGGAGGTTCGAAACTGGGTGGATGGACTGCTTTCGAGTTTTTTGCTCACGTAGTGGAGCATCTCCACAGACTGTTCTTCCTGACAATGTCGCATTCTCTGGGCTCTCCAAGCATCGATGTGTCTATATGCCCAAGGATACTGCATGTTGGGAACCTGCGACCACGGATTTGATGGGATTGACCATTAACCACTCACCAACCACCTAGAAAACTATTGAGAACTGTCACTGCCTCGCCTTCCTAAAACCATTATAAACATTCTGTCGCAAAAGATAAACGACTGCAGCTCACTTAAAACAACATTGACGTATCTCAGCCCAAGATCGAAAAGGTGGAAGACGAAGGATTTATAGCCACGTGACTATACAAGCCACATGTCCGCCTTGCGGGAAGACTCGGCTTCAAAAATTGGCAGGCTAGTTCTGTGGAATCTCGACCAATCATCCGCCATTCTGTAAGTTTGATCGTATCTGTCCTTTGCGTTGCTCACTTAGCGCGCAGCGTACTATAAAAGTGTGGCAGGCATAATTTTCAACGGCATTCTGGTCAGTAACCCCTAGGTTCTATAGACGATGTTGACCTCTCGCGTTATTTGCTCGGCGGCTCGTGTCTCTTCAGTAGTACGGCCTTCGGCACTGACCATTCGTGCCAATCCCGTTGCCACTTTCCGCTCTGGTGCGTGTGTCAGTCCACAAGGACAGTGGTGTTTTGGATCCATGTTGGCGGGATTTCCGGGTATCTTGAAATTTTCGCTCACACACCGTTTGGATTTCGGTTCCTGACAGCCCGGCCCGACCTCTTTCAAAACACCCAAGCAGACAAGCGAGATGCTGTTGTGGGCGCTGCCGCCCCGGAAAATCGTAAGGACATGTGTTTATAATTTACTGGAAACAAGGTGGACATTTGACTGACTCGCTATTATTGCTTCGCTAGCCGGAACAACCAGTGAGTCATAGGTTCAAACAAGGTGCTAGTTTTCAGATCATCTTAAACTCCTTGGTTATAGCACAATCGGGCGAACACAAATCCAAACTTCACGGCTCCTACCATTGGGACTTTGAGCGTGCTCTATCGATCGCGCTCGTGCCCTTGATGACCGCACCTTTCATTATCGGTTCTCACCCGTATGTTGATCTCGGTCTCGGTGTCGTAATTCCCCTCCACACCCATATTGGCTTTGATGCCGTCATTGAGGATTATCTTCCAGTTCGTCGGAATCCCATTATCCACCGCGTCATGAAATATTCCTTGTATACTGCGACGGGACTGTGTCTATACGGTTGCTACCAATTTAACACCAATGATATTGGCATCACCGAGTTTGTGAAGCGCCTGTGGACGGGAAAGCAGTGATCACGCTGTCGGTGCTGATGAAACTAAATGATAGTGGTTCGGTAGCCGTGTAGAGGAAGGTGGTCAAATTTGTATGTAGAGCACAGCTGCCATGTTTCTTCCTTTCATACCGAATTTGATTATGTGGTCGTTACAGCCACGATGTATTTCTTCGGATCCCGGCCTTTGCCATAATCTACTTAAACCATCTTTCACTATGACTCTAAGGACTATTCTAACCTGTCTTATCAAAAACTCTGTGATGACCATAGGTCCAGCACATTTTCAAATTTGCCACGAGATTCCCAGTATCCTCCTTTATAGTGCCACGACCGATTTCCATTAGAATACTCTTCCGGTCGTAGATCAAACCACTGAGGATGCCACTGCTCGCCGCGTGATTCCAGCATCTTTCGATAGTCGCGCTGCTTTTGCTCTAGTCGTTGCTTTTCTCGCTCAGCTTCCTCATCCCGGCCCTACATAAAATATTTTAGTTGAACAGAGTCGCAATGGACGTTGCCGCCGTTAATATCTGAGCTCTCTACCTCCTCGTACATCCTGAACAGCAGCGGTAAGTCACAAACATCATAGAAGGACATGGTTATAGCAAAATGATACGTACCTTTGGTCAGGTCTGTACCGTGTGTCGGTATTTGGAAGCAATCCTTCCAGGTCCGGCGTAAGCTCTGGACATGACAATAAAGTGCCCGTAAGGGGACGGAAAATGTTGACATCCAAAACATGAAAGTCCGTACCATTTAGTTCTAGTGCGAAAGATGTGAAGCCATAGATCTCCGGATGATTAGGTGGGTTGGGCCTTGCGCGCCACACAACCTCCAGTGCATTCGGAGCAGACTCATGGAACTTTTGTAATGATTTGTCCCAGTTTCCGCTAAATATGGTCCATATAAAGTTCAGGAATGGCGGTAAAAATCCGAAAGGTAGACGCAACGGTGTGAGTTACCTTAGAGACATCAACTTTTGCCCTTTTGGGCCACATATCGTGCCAACCACTTCATTTTTAGCAGAGGCAAAATAGCCAGACTCCTTGAATGAAAGTTCACAATAATGGCCTGGAGCCATTTCTCAGTCGATGGTCCATCAGAGAGCGTATGCTGGCGGTAACCTACCACTAGAATGGGATATGATTTTCATGGTGCCGTAATGTTCTAAGTAGCGACCAGAAGAGAAGACATTCCGCATGCATGTGGTAACTAAGAAAGAATAAGCAGAATCAGCGAGTTAAAAATGTGAATTTGACATTCAGGTACCGAAGATTGCTCCTACCTTTCGTCCAAGTATAATGCTCTCCCAGAGCTGGAAACGCAACGTGCACTGTATCCACAATATGTTACACAACCATGCTAGTATGTACCGCACAAATTTGCACTAACCGGTGCCTGTTGGTATCAGCTCCATCGATTTTCTGAAAAATCAATGAGAGAATGTTATAGCCAATAACGAATTGACTCTCATTACCCCCAAAACTTGGTCTTCACTTGACTATCTTGGAAAAAAATATAGTTGGGCGATTCAGCATGGCACGCCATTACCGGCGGATGGTGGCTGACCTGGATCATCAGCCCCAGCTGGTTAGCAGAGCCCTTGATCTCATCTAGATCATGCCCTTACTTTCTCTGATACAAATTTGAAACCTATAGAATCACTATTGTCAGCACATTTGCCATGGTTGATCACATACATCAGCGTTACCATACCTTTATCCTCTCTGACGCACTCATAGGTCTCACCCAGCAGTGGATTGAACTAACGCCCCATATTTAAATGATGATAAATGATACGCATGTCATTTAAATTGTTCACATACCGGTTTTCTACCCGCCCGATGTATGGTGGATGCATAACCTTATATATTTCGCGCCTTAGCAACAATCGCGGAGAGGATTCTCGGCGAACTTCCGCAACGTACCTGACACCGCAAATGCTGTTTCAAGTTGCATTAGGACACACGATTGTGAGGCTGTACGATTAGCAACGCGTTATACCTGCTATCAAGGCCAACCGATCAACAGGATCCGTGATGGATGCTGCTTGATCCAGAAGCTCACAGTATTCCAGCTCCTCGCATAGTTTCTGTAGGAGATTCAAGGGCTCATTCAGAGCGATGGGCATGGCGACCGTAGATAGATCTTTGCCAACCTATTGGTGTAACATCTAAGTAATCGCAGTCTAAGGTGCTGTTGAAGGCGAACTCACATTGTTCCGCAAGATTCCCATTATGCTAATATTTTGCATAGAAACCGTTGGAGCAGGCAGCTTTGTTCGTCGTACTATGGGAAGAGGCTGAATGGGCATGGCTACCTTGCTAGTTTCGTCCTTAGCTGGAGGAATAGTTTGAGTAACGGTTGCTTCCGACGTAGCGCCCCCAGAGGTAGATGCTGTTGATGCTTGGCGCGATCGCCTATTTGGTGTAAAGCTCTCGTTTGATCCCTCGTCATCATCCTCAAATTCTTCATCGCTGCTGAGACCTTCCTCCGCTTCATGCATAGAATCACTCTCAGCACTTTCTTCGTCATCGCTGTCTCCACCTTCTTCAGCATCGTAGAAAACGTCATCCCGCATGGAAGATGTTATTGAGCCCGCTTTGTGGAAATTATTGAGATGGAGCGAGGTAGTACTGGCGTGCGCAATGAATGACGTGAGAGTAACTGGCTCCAACCCGAACCTACGGCGCACGCGATTATTGTCGGCCAAGCATGCATGCAGTGCGGATTCCGTTTGCTGGATAGCATCATGTGACCGCTCCCTTTGTGACCGAACAGTCTCTCCGTATGAGTACAGCTCTCGCTGCATGTTGTTAGCATTCGACAGAGCATTGGCAATCACGTCCGAGATAGAATTCAGTATGAGCGTAAAGTCTGAACAAGAAATATTGCGCTCAGCATCGGCGCGCACAATTTGTAGACAGCCAGAACAACACCTTTCATCTGGCTTCTTTGATCCATCCGTCCTCGAGATGACTCGACTAACTCTTTCAATCGCCCCAACTCATTCGTCAAGGTGATAACCATATTTTCGGCCTTACGTTGCACATCACCCAGATCAGGATCCATCGCTCCTTTCGCTGTCCCATCCCACGGGCTTCCGGTATCATCATCATCTGGTATCAATTTGCCTCCACTTTCACTTTCGCGACCTAAGCTCATGGTCTTGGCCAATGTAAATCTCTGAAGGACAGATATCCAGGCCTGGAAGTCTTGCGGCGATTGTGCTTTGAAATGATAGAGGGCTTGACCAGAATCTGTCAGGGTGGTTATTCAGCTAAACGATCATCACGGAGAAAGCAGATGGGCAAGCCTTGGTATACCTATATCTATGAGACTTCGATCTGATCCGTAAATGCAGGATGATCAGATGGATGAAACCAGCCAATTGCCCAAAATCACCCCGTACCATGATCTAGATGTACAGCAGCCTTTGGCAGCTCAACGGATCCGCGGCAAAAGCTGCATGTAACATAGTGAATCCAATGCAAAATGCAAACCAAATGAAGAGAAAGAGTCTTTCGTCCTCCTCACCTTCCTGGATGTTTATAATAGGACAACGTCCCATTGGTATCTACTGTAACCCATCGTTTTTGGAACCCCTGCATCTTCTTATTCCCTTTCTTCAACAGCCAGTTTTCCATCTCTTTCCGTACCGGAGCTTGTGATGGCTCAACATCCTTCAATGCCACAAAAAAGAATAGTTTCTTCGACGTATTCCTGATAGGAGAATGGCGAGAGATGAGGATAAGTCAGCCAACAAGTAAGGACCGTGTGCTATTACTCACATTGAAAACGTATTATCCCATAATAGTACGCTATGGACGCGAGACTAACATTGAGCATTTGGCAACGCGGATTCCAATCGTGTACAAAGGTACCCACTAAATCCCAGGTTCTTCTATGTAGAAGCTCCCCTTGACGGTGAATTTCGACGAGTCATAGTGCGTAACGGGCATGATTTCCACAAGTTCCGGGTCAATGAACGATTCCTTTTTCCTTCGTCTGCCGGAAGCAGAACCCTCGGTGGATTCGGAAAAGGACTTTGCAGATGCATTGTCCTTCAGGGCGCCAAGACTGGGAGGATATTCGGCGAATTCAGGTGGTGTCACCGCTGAAGTAGTTCCCTTCGACCTGGGAACCAGTGGCGATGATGGCGTAGATGTTTTCTCATCCCCGTCGCTGCCGACAACCACAAAGCTCTTTCCAACTTCTCTGAGAGTTCCACTTTGTAGTACGTACGTTCCTGTTTCGGTATATGCACGGTTGACTTTGCGGTACAGTCCAAAGGATATATTTTTACGCCGGGTAAAGAAATTCCAGCACAGTTCCTTGCCCGGTTGGTCGACGTTCACAAAATGCTTAAAAGCACTCCTCTGTCTAATTGTAACCTCCTGCATATCCACCTGATAAAGGACCGTGCGTTCCCTCCGGCAATTGTCTGAGCTGGGAAATCAAGGGAAGATGATTCTTCACGCCCGCTGGCCTTCTAAGGTCAACTTCGAGACGCTTCGAGCGGGACAACAGATCACATGACCCAGTTGCGACTTATCTCAGCCAGTTCAGTTACTCTGGTTTCGATCTTGAAAGAATTAGAACTTCCGATGAGCAGCACAGCGGGAGCCCGAACTACGAGAGCACAAATCCAGAGAGGACATGACCGTGGCCGTGGAAATCGTACGTTCCCGAAACCCGGACAATCAGCCCAACGCAATATCTGAACACTCCAGCAATTTCAGAAACGGAGACTTTTGTGACTCCTATTAACCAGCCTGCTGGCGGCGTTCAACAAACCTCTGGAGGTGTGGGACGGGGTCGAGGGCGCGGGCGAGGTCGAGGGCGGTATGCATGCTTGCTGACACTGTACTCTTGGAACTTCGCTACTTGACGGTCCACCACTCTCACACTCTAGCATTTCACGGCTCTCTCCAAGTGGCACACAATTGCGAACTGATACACACCAAAGCGGGCAACAATCTTCGACGTCAAACTCATTTCGAAATATGAGAGGAGGCCGACGTCTTGGTACTTCATGCAGTGTTACGGAATATGAGCGGGTTGCAGCTAGCACGCAAATGCTCAATTTCACGGTTCTTCGTTTTGTCCCTCGTGCCTAGCTCCTCCTGCTGCAGCACAACCCAAGGATCGGGATTCTATGAGAGCCAAGATGGCCGAGGCAGCGGAATCTCGAATTAAAGGAGAGGAAGGGACATTCCAAGAAGAGAACAAGAATTCGAAAGGAGAATCATGATTTGTCAAGATCGTGGACATGGTTCACAGCCGGGCAGTGACCATTGGTATTATTGGTGCTTATCTTTTGTAGTTTGGTTTCATTGCCTTGCAAATATCGCAGTGCTCCTTCGCATTCTGTCATATGTCTGGGTTTCCTAATGTCACTCCTTCTTGCGGGATATATCTGAGCATCGGCAGCCTTACAAACGTTTCTTGTGAGCGAAATGAATCTTCACCGAAAATGATGGGTACTGCATATAGTATTAAATGACCGTAGCTCAACCAAAATATAGTGGAACGCAACCAATTTTCCCATTTTCCCAAACCACCGTTAGTAAGGCCCCTCTGCCGAATTGTGGATGAAAGCCCAGAGCCATTGGTAGAGGCGGTGCATTGTTGCCGCTCCGTTCTACTGGACGCTGATTCTGGGGACTTGCCTCCCAGTTCGAGGTCGTCGTGATACGGGTATGGCCCCGCTCTGGTGCGTCGACTTCCTGTCGGTAAGGGGACCGTGGGGGTTGAGGTTGTGGTTCACGTGGGTTCCATTTTGGTCCTCGGATGTATCCACTAGGTAGGATGAGATTCTCAAAGCAGATGCGTCAATGCAAGCTGGCTCTTACAGTGGTTGAAATTTGGGCAAGGGCCTCGTTCTCACGGCAAGGAGATATATTAATTCGGCACCCAGATGATCGCCCTCAAAGGCCAAAGCTAACCGCTCCCCAGTCGGATCAAAACTCATACGCTTGATGACACCGCCGACCCTGGAATCTTGTCTTAGCAATGTGAGCAGCAGAGAGCATCAGCAGGAGGTGCTACCTACTTTAACATAGTACCGGCTGACGTTCGACTAATGCGCATAGGCACGGGCAGGGTATATACATCCTTACACTCTGTAGGAATCATTTTTTAGCATCGTAATGGTGCGCAAAGGAATAAACTACTTGCATACCGAGATGCGGTGGTGGGCTATTCATTTGCCATACGCTTATTTGATCAGAACCTTCCATCGCAAACATGAACATTTTACTGTCCGGCATCCAACAGACAGACTTACACACCGAACGGGAAATGAGGACACCTAGCCGAGGTGGATGAACGTAATAAAGAATACATACATGTGGTCGGCCGTGATGCGTCGGCAAAGACTTTCCTTCCCATGTTCGCGTTTCCCATATGATCAAACGATGAGTCCTATATCAGAGGGCAATATTACTGAATACGCAAAAAGAAGCCGTTCTCATATTTTCCTTCCTTACGTGCATGCTTGGATAAGGAACATCCCGTCTGGACTCCATTTTAATTCCGCTGTGCCCTTGCATGGCCTGCTGATGGACGTCGGGACCTCCGCCGCAACGTCCCAAATTATGATTGCTGAATTTGTACCCGACCCCATTGCTAGAAATTGACCGTCCGGTGACCATGCTAAGGTCGTGATACTTTCAAAGCCAGGAACGCGTAGAAAATTCATCCATGCGTAGCCTGGATGTACTTCATCGAAGAGCGCCGGAACTGTGTCTCGATCAAAATTCGCATCTCCGCCTTGCTGAAATCCGGTTTGTTCAAAGAGTAGACGCCACAGACAAACGCCATATCTGGAGGTGGTGTTTAGAAAGCACCGCATGCCCTCAGGATGAGTACGATAGATATCCTTACTTGGATCCAACAGCAAGGACAGGCGCTCCATGTGGATTCCACACAGCACATGTTACATCCCGTTGATAAGGATGATTCAGCCCAAGGGTAGGTCTGGGAAACCACCCTGAAACATGGTTCTTAGTCAGGTTCAAACAAGGTACCTGTGCATGGACATACTTTCTGCAACAACATCATAGATGTGTACACTGTCTTGCCTGTGGACAATGGCCAGAACTTGACGCGAGTGATGCCACGCAAGGGTTCTGACAGGTGCGCGTTGCATATCTTGCAGAAGTGTCGTATAGTACTCCATGTGCTGAAGTTGCTGGAAAAGTAATGATTATTGGTCCTTCGGTATATCATTCTGAATCACTACGGCTCTCATACAATATTCGCTTTTCCATTCATGAGGCGACAGGCATTTTCCGCAATCGCTTTCAAATGAGCTTGAGTTGCAATCCAAAAATCCAGTGATGTGATACTAGTCGAAGTTGTGGGTAAATAGATATCGTGAGACGATCTGACAAAAAGCACAGAATACGCACTGCGATATTATTGGGTACACACTGGACCGTGTCTTCGAGCTCCAATTCGCATACGAATGAGAGGATGTTCTTGACGCGTCGTCCACCTCGTACGGAAGTTTGATCGATGGATATAGGATACCCTAGAGTAACATCCAGCAGAGGTCAATAATACAGATGGCGGAGATGTTCTCAACTGACCAATACCTACACCAGCTTTTGCAAATCTCTCCAGGGCTGGGTCATCGTTGCTCTTGATATTCTCTGAGGACAAAGCATCCAGGTTTACTTTTCCATGTGGATCTCTTTATAGACACCAATTTACTTACCAAGAGCACCGTTCAGTTCGCAGAGGGTGACTTCATCAGGATCTGGTAGCGAGCACTTTGTACTCTCGGTTTTCCCTGGTACCAAGATATCCTTTATTAGTCTGGTGAATGACCAGATTCCATAATGAACCTATACCAGACTGGACATCATTCGCGAAGGTTCCGCCTGGAAAGCACCACAGATAGTCAAAATTCACATCACTTCGTTTATAATTTGTACGCTCTTCTATACTCACCAGGGCTTGCTGCCCTCATTCTGATCGTTATGTGCGTGATACTTTGGCAAAGATGTCCAGAAGCTCGACTTGCTGCTCTCTGACTCACTTTATATCACGTGACTCTCACTCTTTTTGGTTTTCTCGTAATCCATCCTCCTTCCCGCGAGCCCATAAATTCCAATTCCGCGGTGTTCTGTAGTCGACGGAGCCGATATTGTTTAACAGCCTTTAAATGGCCAAAAACCATAAGAAGAGCGCCTCTGGCGCTAAGCCGTCGGGCAATCCGTCCGTTCAGTTTGCCGACGAACCAGTGACCACCGACGCACGTTTTACCCGGGTCTATTCCGATCCTCGCTTCATAAAACCCCGCAAAGATGCCACTAAGGTTACAATTGATAGCCGATTCTCGAAGATGCTCAAGAGTGAGGAATTTGGAACTGGGATTGCGGCCCCGCGGGTTGACAAATACGGTAGGCCAACAAAGAAAACAGCCAGCAAGGATCTCGAGCGGTTCTACAAACTCGACGAAGAGGAGAAGGGGACAATTGATCAGGATAGCGAGAGTCTAAGTACCTCAGAAGTTGATGAATCTATGGAGGAAGAGTACAATGCTGTTGTTGCTGGATATGATCTTGCGCGTGGCGAGGGATTGGTAGAGTCAGATTCAGATGATGATTCATATGAAGACATTGAAGCGGAGGATGGAGTTGAAGACGCTATTGAAGTGGGCCCTTACGCAGAGGAGAATGTTCCAACGGGCGACGAAACCTACAGGTTCGCCGTTGTAAACTTAGATTGGGACCACGTCAAGGCGAAAGACTTATTCAAAGTCTTTGATGCTTTCAAGCCGGCTCAAGGGGCCATAAAGTCCGTAAAAATCTACCCATCTGAGTTTGGCAAGGAAAGGCTGGAACGAGAAGCACGGGAAGGGCCTCCGGCCGACATTTTCGGATCTCCGGCAGGGGACGATGTACTGCAGCCATTGATTCGAGCGGAGGACGGAACTGAGGATTACGACAATATCAAGCTGCGCAAATACCAAATGGAAAGATTGAAGTACTATTATGCAGTGGTTGAATGTGACTCTGTGGAAACGGCACGAACTATTTATAAAACTTGCGATGGCACCGAGTATGAGAAATCTGCGAATTTCTTTGACTTACGGTACATCCCGACTGGAATGGACTTTGACGATAGTCCAAGTGACGAGGCATATGACGTGCCAGCGGCATATCAACCAAAAGATTTCGTCACCCAAGCGCTGCAGCATTCCAATGTCAAACTTACTTGGGATGAAGATGACGACGATCGTGTCCGAATCACGCGAAGGAAATTTACCAAAAACGACCTGCAAGATATGGATTTCAAAGCGTATCTGGCGTCCGCGTCTGAGGACGAGGAATCAGACGACAACGCCCAATCCTTAAGGGCCAAGTATCAGGCTCTGCTGCAAGGGAATACAGATGGCAATCGTGATGCTTTTGGTAATAAGGAAACAGAAGAGGAATTGGAGATTACATTTGCGCCTGGGCTAAGTGAAAAGGCTGCAGCATTATTGGAGAAAAAGAAGGAGAGACAGGTAAGTTATAACCAGACACTAGGTATTTCGCTGATTGAAGCCCATCCTGATACATCGTTGCGCCAGGCGCAGAAGGACGAGACGGTATTTGAACAATACTTGCGTAAGCGAAAAGAGAAGCGGAAGGCCAAGAAAACTGCCCAAAAGGAGATGGATGATGGTAATTTAAGTAATTGATCTGCGTACATATAATAGTTCTGGCACTGACAACAGCACGGCTACCGCTACAGAGCCATTAGTGTCTTCGGGTGACGAAGAAATAGACATGGATGATCCATTCTTCAGTGAGGAGTTTGGTTCTGAATATCAACCGAAAGTGTCGGGTGCGTTCGGCGCTTGGTGTGATGATGCCACTTCCGTTAGCTTACGCTGTAATGTTCCAGACACAAGCGAAAGAAAGCAGACGAAGAAAGCACTCAAAAGCAGAAAACCTAGTGCGGATGACGTGAAATCCAAGGCGGAGCTTGAATTGCTAATGTTGCAAGATGAGGGCGGACCTAACTCTCGACATTTTGACATGAAAGAAGTGATAAAGGAAGAAAAAGGCCAAAAGAAGAAGAAGGGCCGTAAACCGAAGAAGGAACGTCGGGAGGGTGGTGTGCAGGATGGGTTTGAGATTGATATCAAGGATCCCCGATTTGCGAGCGTGCTAGAAAGTCATCATTTTGCCATTGATCCCACTAATCCTCAGTAAGTTTTCTGTTAGCAATTCCGAATGCAGTGCTTAACCCGCCCAATTCTAGATTCAAGAAAACACAAGCCATGGAGAAAGTCTTGCAGGAGCGCCGCAAGCGCCGTGACATGAAGGAGGACGGTCAGACTATACCACAAAATAGAGCCCAGAAAGCGAAAAATGTATCTGAAGAGCAGACACGCCCGGGTTCATCAAATCTGTCGCTATTGGTGGAGTCGGTGAGTTTCCCGCTCGTCGTCATGGCTGAAGTTTTGGTTCTGCTTCATCTAATGTATGGTGATAGGTGAAACGAAAAAGCGCAGCTGCGATAGGTGATCGCAGTCTCAAAGGCAAAAGACAGAAAGTAGCGCCAGTATCAAGTTGATAGTAGAAACTCGGTAGTTTAGAGGGTTTATCTACTTCCTGTTGGATATGTCTCTCTTTTATGTACAGATAGCAAACAGGTTCCCATAGTGCACCAACCAGGCAGGAACGGAAAGCATTTCTGAACGTCCCTGGTCAGATTATAAAACAGTTGGACTTCAGATCACAGATCGTCATCGTCCTCTTCGTCCTCCAGATCACCCCCGTCCCCAAACACATCATCTTCATCAATCTCCTCATGCCTTTGTTCCAAGTCGTCATCCTCGTGCAGATTAGCTTCTTCCCTGGACTCGATATCACGAGTACCACCTCGACCCCGGGCTTCTTCATTCGCCTTCTTTTGGGCCTCCTCCGCTGAATCGAGCATTCTGAGTACACGTCCACGGGTTCGGCCAGCGAATGTATACCGGTTTGAAAGGTAACCCCACATGCGCGGCAGGCCAGATGACCTACTTTGATCTCTCGATCACTGCAAGACGTAGGGTGCCGTTGGATGAAGCATTATGCCACCTATTAGCGATGGTGAAAAAGATACTTACAGCTTAACGCCCACGGTACTCTCATGGCTGCAGTAGATGCATAAAACGTCTATCTAATGTCTGCTTAATCTTCTTTTGGGGTTTGCGGGCCGTCTTTCGCTTACCATGACAATGGCAACCTGCGAGACGATCTCAGAAAGCTTATTACAAGTATTGCACGGATTTTGAAAGCTCGGCACGATCATGTACATTCCAACACATTTCCAATGCATTGCCGAAATTCGGAACTTGGTTGGGCAGCAATATATAGGACGTGTGCAAAAGCGATATCCGTCAGGAATTATTCAATTTGGACTTCTTGGTAGTTTGCTCACACAACGTTCCTCCGTTTTGGACTCGCCATCCTAACGGTTGAGTGGATGATTTTTCCGGCCCCAGATTTTCGCCGTCTTTCGTATGCGCATGCTTTCTTTTCACGAGTGATTGGACGGTTATGGCATCTTTTGAAATAGGCTTCCGTTTTACAAAGTTTTGAAGGCTCATCACATTGAGGCCGGTGCCCGATCGGTCCACTGTTCCCGGCGGTTGTACATCGTTTCGAACAGAGATGTCCATGTGCTGGACCTTTAGTTCCCTATACATCTGATCCAGTTGTTCAGCAGAGTGCGCTGCGCTCTCCAGTGAGCCGAAGTCCAGTACGGACAGTTTGTGTTGAAATTCTATGAACTGTTTCGTATTTGGGCAGCTCGATGGAGTAGCGTAGGAGGCCCCGTGGTCACCCTTAGCCTTTTCCCCGAGATCAATTGCAAAAAGGCCAGAAACTCTACCAGCCCCACATTCTCCAGTTGTTTCTAGCAGTTGTCAAACTCGGATG
>NW_015971562.1:0-88730 GCF_000182565.1 Spizellomyces punctatus DAOM BR117
CAGCACGGTAAGCAGTTGCATCACGGATTTGGAAACGCACTCTTTGCTGTGGCTAATAGCGGGCAAAGCCAGATGAAGAGCTCAGATAGCGAAAGCCATATGCCAGTAGTACAGACAGCAGCCTAACCCTAACCCTAACCCTAACCCTAACCCTAACCCTAACCCTAACCCTAACCCTAACCCTAACCCTAACCCTAACCCTAACCCTAACCCTAACCCTAACCCTAACCCTAACCCTAACCCTAACCCTAACCCTAACCCTAACTAAACCCTAACCCTAACCCTAACCCTAACCCTAACCCTAACCCTAACCCTAACCCTAACCCTAACCCTAACCCTAACCCTTTCTTCTCTTGCGCCCAAAGGCAGAGTCATAGGGCGGTGATGGCGGAGCTCCAGCTGGCGCGACCTGATCCTCAATCTTTGTGTGGACAAACAAAGCCTGAGACAGCAATGACGCTGCTGCTGTCGTGTACGGGAGCGACTGAGCTGCACGCTGCGATGCTGTGCACGATACAGCTGCAGGTAAAATGTTGCTGGGCAGCGCGGCTGCAGTCGTTGCTGCTACTGTGGCGTTGGCGGGTAAACTAGTTGTAGGTATATTGGCAGCGGCGGCTGCGGCGACAGCAGCAGCAAGAAAGTCGTTGAAGGGCATAGGTGTCAAGTGTGTAGCCGGCAGTAGCTTTGCATAACCGTTCAGTGCCAGTGTGTTGGGTGTGATGGTTGCCATTGTCTTTGGTTCTTGTTGGACCTTGACGGACGCGGTCACGGTCGCGGTCCGGGCGGGGTCGGCAGGCTGAGGCGGCGGAGTTGGCGGTTGTTGATGACGGCGAGCTGTAGCCATCAACAAGAAGGCATCGAGTTGCGCCTTGAACAAGGCCTGGGCGGCAACCGTCTCATCCTGATTGAGAAGCTTTGTTTCCATCTCCATTCCCTTTGACAGAATAGGATCCGTTTGACAGGTTGCAAGCGTCATCGTCATTAAATGTGCGTGGATATGCGTATGTAAAAGACGAATCTTTGACTTGTTTGAATGGTATTTGCTGCTGTTTTTGTGATTCAACACAAAAGCACACTTGCAAAGTAAGAAAACGACAACGATGAACGACGATGAACGAAACGAAATGCGGAAAGCGCAGGAGGCCAGGGGGAGGGAGGGGGAGGGTTCATTATAATATCAATGATAATGTGATCAAAGCATTAATTTATACATTTATGGATATATTGAACACCATGCCACTTGAGAATGACTGTCCAATGACCCGCACAGATACAAACACGTCGCGTATCTTTTTGTCAAAGCACATGACTTTTGGACTCACCGCACGTGGACTCCATTTGATTGGTGCATCATTCGTAAGGCATGACGTCGTTCGACAGCGGCATGGCTTATCTTTCTACTTTGGGAAGATGACATGCCGTCCCACGATCTGACCATCGGACAAGTTCTTACGGTTGTTTCCGGACAGGCCTTCTCCCGGACTCTTTTGCTTGAAAACAACGGAGACGGCTGGGGATGTTGGGGGAGAGTGACAGGTGTGATTGCTGCAATTCACCAAGCAGAAGACATACACTGCCTTCGCCATCTGCAGCAAGTGCAATGGATATCCATCTTCATCAGGGCGTATATAGACTTTTTACGTTATGGAACGCTGTGCCACGGACTGTCAGCGGGGGAGGGCGTTTGGTGACAAGTTCAGTTTTGCTCAGCGGCAGGCAAGGCTCAGGCGCAAATGGGGTGTCAAAGGATGCGCGCAATAATGGTCTATTTTTGCGGATTTATCACCCGACCACGTCGTCGCTCAAACGCCGGGAGGCCTTGCTTGCCCGTCACATCTCCATACTACCGCTCCTTTTAGTTCTCCCACCGCACTAACAATTGATCAATGTGCTGACTGACATCTGCCTTAAAGTAAAGTGCAATGCTAGTAGTTCAAGTCCGTCATGGTAAACGCGGTTGACAGTCCCGTGATGAAAGCTTACTTAACCGGAAGGACCTGCAACTCCTTCTGCTGGCGAAAGATGGACAGCCCTTACCCTCCTGCCACCTCCTGCCAATTTCAAAAGTGTCGGATGACGACGATGATCAGGTACATTTGTCGCCCATTCACCGGTACACTCCCAGACGGTTAATGTAACAAAGTATGCAATGATCTCAATACCAAAGACTGTTAAAGACTACCCTGCATCAACAGACCCCCACAATAACACCTCATCACACTAGCCACAAGTGTTGTTCTAGACACCTGCATGTAATAGATCACCGCCCCTTCATTGACACCAAAACAAAATGAACCTTGCATTTATTAAGGAAAACCCCCATCCGTCGTCCAATAAAGCATCCCAAAGCCAGGATTCTTCCCAATAGAAAGGCTCGCAAACAAGTAAACAAAAACAAAGTCAAACCAAAAGCGTTCCGACTGAATCAACACTAGCACACGTGACTGGCACAGTCATGTAACTCTTGTTTTTCTTTCGAATTTCGACCTCGCGACCTTTTTCACACTTCTTGTCCTTCCTCCTGGGTTTATAAAGGTTCATCCTTTTCTATTCCCCTGCAGCGTTTTCCTTCCAAAGGCATTGCCCTTTGAAGCCTCCGTACTCGATATCACTCAGCAATCTCTCGGTTTTCTTGCTTTCGATCGTCGCTTCATTTCCCCAAACGATCGTGCCGTCATCTGCTCCCGTTCAGGAAAAGCCATGTTGAGCGTCTTGTCCTGCATATAGCATTTCTTTCTAGTCGTGTTTGGGTCTCGCCCTATATCTCTTGGTTTCCCCCTCTTTATTGTATTCGATATTCTTCCAAACACGGAAGCCACCAGCGCCGCGACGATTCCGCTCAGCCCCTGCTATGCTCCGCTCGCCTACCACTGCTATCACTTCCTCCTTCCCATCTTGCGAATCGGTTTCCTTCTCAACTTTCAGGTGAGTTTCCGGTCCAGTGTCTCCTCCAATAAGGAGAGAAAATCTTCTGTAGCTTGTAGTTTTTGTTTGCACCTGGGATGTCCGAGCTATAGCCATACATACAGAAGATAACGACGCATTCCGCAATATTGAACGCTTGTCCAAACATTTACAAGACTCCAGTCCTCATCTTAGTTTCCTCCATGTTGACTGATAGGTACCACGCGGAAAAGCTTCCCAGATAGGCAGCCTTCCAATCGATATTGTTTCTGTCTGCCCTAAACTCTTGACGGTCAAACGCGCTCCAAAAGAACCACCCTAACAGCCCCTAGCCCCTTTGCAACCTTTTACGTTTAATATTTGTCTTGAGATCTCGTGTGTTTGGGAATGATCATCAAGGAATCGCTCGTTCAAGGCTTGAACAGCCACCTTTATAGCTCGACATACCCTAAACCTTTGCCTTCCGAATCTGCCGAGCAGCATACGCTGTGCGGCTTTGAAGGACCCGAAAAAGTTCTTGAAATTTGGTTTCGTCCTGTTAACGGGAAAGAATCCCCTATTCTCATCGATGCGCACCGTGCGGTAGCGCGTGAGGTAGAGTCTTTGAGTGAAGACGATGTATCTGTTGGCGATATTGATGAGATTGTCGACTGTGCGCGTCCAAAGCACGATTATCCGGTTGATGTCTTTCAGGACAACCATGGAAGATGGCAGTATCGCCGGTCGGGTTTGAGGTTGGTGGACCGTGCAGTTTGGGAAGAAATGCTGCGGATTGTCAAGTGCCAGGTGCTGAACGTTGTCAACAATGAGTGCGTAGATGCATACTTGCTGAGGTAATTTTCAATCTGTGTCGCATTGCTTGAAACGGACAGATGTTGACGGCCTGCTTTCATTAGTGAATCATCCATGTTCGTTTACCCTCATCGTTTGATTTTGAAAACATGCGGTACTACGACGCTTCTTCACGCCGTCCCAAAGATTTTGGATATTGCGAGAGAGTATTGTGGTTTTCACGATGTCAATGCTGTCTTTTATTCTCGCAAGGCATTCTTGTTTCCTGAGAAACAAGTCTGGCCTCATGGTCGGTGGGGCGATGAGGTTTCGTACCTGGACAAGCTCTTTTGCAAGGACGAGTTTGAAACAGCAGGCTACGTTTTGGGCAAGATTAACGGTGACCACTGGTGCCTATACATGTGCACGCCGCACCGTCTTAGCTTGGACCTCGACGGTGTCGAACTAGCCGAATCGTCATCCTCACACGACAGCGACGCTGGGTCCTCTATTAACGAAGAGGAGGAGGAAGAGGATGATGTTACTCTGGAGATTCTGATGACCCAATTGGATCCGGCTGCCATGAAGGCGTTTTGGCGTACAGCAGAAGAGCTTCGTGCTGCCAAGGACGGCAAAGACATCTCTCAAGAGGGTGCTCAACGTGTTTACCACGCAACCGGGATTGCGGACATCTACCCAAAGGCCACCGTCGATGACTATCTGTTCGATCCATGCGGATACTCTCTCAACGGACTCTTGGGCCCGTACTACTTCACCATCCACGTGACGCCGGAAGATGTGTGCTCCTACGCTTCCTTTGAGACAACTGTCCCGGTGAAGCGTTTTTACTCCCACATCCGTGCCGGATCGGAAAGTGAATACGACACATTCGAAGACGTGATTCAACGCGTCGTGTCCGTTTTTCGCCCTGGAACCTTTTCTACGACTTTGATATCGCGCAAGAGCGTTGGACACAAGCATGGCAAGACGGATGGGCTGTTGGAAGGCCATATTGGTGGATTCCGGCGCCGTGACCGGATTGTGCAGTGTTTGGGCAAGTGGGATCTGGTGTTTTGCCATTATGATCGACATGTGGATGGTACGATGATGAGAAAGGGGACCAAAACCGCTCTTCGATGACTGATAACTTTTGGGGTTTTTGACACTGGGATTTTTATGGATGATGCGGGGGGATCTTTTGACCTTTTCATGTTTTGATACGGGCCCGTCTTTCTGATATGCAGAAATGTTGTGGCTACTTGGTTATTCGACACTATCAATATACAATTGACCTGAAAGCA
Organism: Spizellomyces punctatus DAOM BR117; assembly: GCF_000182565.1. Classification (NCBI taxonomy): domain Eukaryota; kingdom Fungi; phylum Chytridiomycota; class Chytridiomycetes; order Spizellomycetales; family Spizellomycetaceae; genus Spizellomyces; species Spizellomyces punctatus. Next base: position 4,977 of record NW_015971562.1, read on the forward strand.
GTTTTCATGTAGTTTTTCTGGTTTTGGCGTCCCAGTTTGACATGCCATCCATACCGGAATGCCCGTTCAGACTAAATCTGGAGTAAACAGCAACACAGTTTACCGTTGGAACAAACTCAACGTCTCTTCTTGTCACTTGAGGTCCATGTTTGTTCACATTGTCATTCTGTTTTCTTCAAAGACACAATGCACAGAATCAATTGAAACCTACATGTTCAAACCCAAAAGTTGACAAATGAGGATTATAGCTCACTGACGGCAACACATTCCCGCGGGTGACGGTCGTATACCCAACCAATCACGTTAGGCAAGATGCTTTCATTAACCGATCATCTAAGGCTTCAGCTCGTTCATCACGCCAGACGTTGAGGGTGTAGTCCAGTCTGGTGGAGGAATCGGCGGGTTAGGTGCAATGTCGTCGATGCAATAGAGATGATGGATGTGCGTAGGATGAATTAGTACAATCCTATACTATGGAGATCTCGTCGACAGAGCCATCGATCGATATGTCAAATGAGGAGATGAATTCGTCAATGGAATGGTTTCGAGGATCGTGGTGTGGGCTTCTTATGATTTTTGCCAGGATAGAGGGAGCCGAAGCGAGAATGAACCATTGACGTTTTTCGGTTTTTAAGCAACGCCTGCTTGGTTTCTTTTATGATTTTAGACTCTGTAAAGTTGCCACGATGGGTCATTGGAAGAGCATAGTGATCTCTTTACTTCCGGCTAGAGCCAAATCACCTTGAGGCTCCATTCTAAAAATGTACATTGTACATTGTATTAGCTAGCATCCATAACGAGCCCGAGTTTTTTTTTATCAAATTTGCGACTGTCCATCCCAGGACGATGAAGATGGAAATTTGGATGAATGAGCTCACAAGGAAGCGCATCTTAGAACGTAGGAAAAAGCCAGTATCTATCTTTCCTCAGACAGTTTTTGGTAGAGCGATTCACTATATATAATGTGCATTTCAGTGGCAACTTTGCAGACAATGTACTGTACATGCCCCGCAATGTGATTCAGGCCATAGTGTTATGTTTCTCGAAGAGCTTACCAGACTGCCTAACTACCGATTGCCAACGGCTCTCTATTTGAAAGGTAAACATTTCCTCGACAATGTACATCCACACATTTAGCCTGTCAACCTTCTCCACAATACAGGCCAGGGCCAAGATATTCTGCTTGACAACGCATTGGCCGCCCTGTACTCCCCCTCCATTATTAAACAAATGAAAGACCCATAGAAAAAAAAGTAAACGCTGTTTACGGAAAAATAAACACAAGTGATGCGCACTGCGAGTCAAATAACCAAACTGTTGCGCTGTGATGGAGTTGCCAATGATCTGGGGATGATGTAGCTCTGGACTATAGTTGAACAAGAAACCACACATGGCTTTCAGGTTACCATGCCTTTTGAGACTTGACCATACAATGGACAACTTTTGCAGAAATCAGTGTTCCTTGCAATCCATCCAGCCTGGAAAGAAAAGTGCTTTTTGCTTTCAGAACTGCGATTTGGGCTGTAGTGGGTACTGGGCAATGCGCAAGTTGAGTAAGCAACCAGCCCGCAGTTAACCTTCAGATTCGAGCCATCCATTCCATCCGCTAGAATACTGTGCCACACATTAGAACCTTCCAACTGCCCCATACATTTTCTTCACGAGTCAGTGCAGGCTCAACACTCTTTCACCGTCGTCGACCTTACATTTTTGCACCTCCTACGAGCATTACCATGGCCGACCAGGGGGCGGATAAGAATGTTGAATTATGGAAGATCAAGCGGCTCATCAAGAGTTTGGAAGCGGCGAGAGGAAATGGAACGAGTATGATTTCGCTTATTATTCCGGTGCGTTTTAGGTTTGGTCCTAAATGAGGAAGTGTGGTCAAATGTGGAATGAGATGGGATAATTGAATGGTGTGGAAATGAGGGGTAAAAGGGTTATGGATATGGCTTGTTGGGAAACGAACTCTGATGGACCGATACTGGCGCATATTTTGGAACTGGATAGCGGCATGATAACAAAACGAACGATTACACACCATTTTAACGATCTTCTTTCCTATAGCCAAAGGATCAAATCTCTCGGGTAGCAAAGATGTTGGCGGATGAATACGGAACTGCCTCCAACATCAAATCCCGTGTGAACCGTCTCTCTGTCTTGTCAGCCATCACTTCTACCCAACAACGTCTGAAGCTCTACTCCAAAGTCCCACCAAATGGTCTCGTTGTATACTGTGGAACTGTCGTGACAGACGAAGGAAAGGAAAAGAAGGTCAACATTGACTTTGAGCCGTTTAAACCCATCAACACATCATTATACATGTGTGACAACAAGTTCCATACGGAGGCACTGTCAGAGTTGCTTGAGTCGGACCAAAAGTTTGGATTTATTGTCATGGATGGTCACGGAACACTGTTTGGGACTCTTGCTGGCAACACTCGTGAAATCATTCACAAGCTGCAAGTGGATCTACCAAAGAAGCACGGACGTGGTGGTCAGTCTGCCCTTCGTTTTGCGCGTCTACGTGAAGAGAAGCGACACAATTACGTTCGCAAAGTAGCCGAATTGGCAGTCCAGTTCTTTATTACGGCTGATAAAGTGAATGTGGCGGGATTGGTCCTAGCGGGTTCGGCAGACTTTAAGACCGATTTGTCCCAATCCGATTTACTTGATCAGCGTCTGCAGGCCAAGATTATCAAGGTGGTGGATGTGTCGTATGGTGGAGAGAACGGGTTCAACCAAGCCATCGAACTTTGCGGAGAAGTTTTACAAAATGTAAAGTTCATCCAAGAAAAGAAATTGATCCAACGATACTTTGACGAAATCTCGCAAGACACGGGCAAATACTGTTTTGGTATCGATGATACGTTAAAGGCCTTGGATCTGGGTGCGGTGGAGATATTGATTGTGTGGGAGGATTTGGACGTGACACGATATGTTTTGAAGAACCCCCAGACAGGGGAGGAGATTGTCAAGCATTTGAACAAAGAGCAAGAGAAGAATCAAGACAATTTCCGGGATGTGCCTACAGGCACGGATTACGAAACAGTGGACAAGATGCCGTTATTGGAGTGGGTCAGTATTGTATATGACGAAACATCCATGATGAACCGGACAATAGTCGCTGACAATCCGTTTGACATAGTTTACGGAAAAGTATAAAGACTTTGGTGCAACCCTCGAGTACATAACGAATCGATCACAGGAGGGATCGCAATTCGTGAAAGGATTTGGTGGTATTGGAGGACTGCTACGATACAAGGTAGACTTCCAGCAACTCACCTACGACTCGGACGATGAGTACCTCAGTGACTAGGCCATGTCTCTGCACTGAAAGCTGGGAGCGGAGCAGGGGAGAGATTAAAGGTTTGTATCATGCTATGTCGTTTTGATTGCCTTTGTACTTATGAAGGATGTCAGGCATATCCGTTTTGAACAAGTTCCCCCTCTATTGATCACTGGACTCGTTGCGGATCATGCCCCACACGACTTTAGATATTCTGACCTGCCGTACTGTTCCTTTGTTCGTAGAGGGCATTTCAGTTTGTCAGAACATCCCTTCTCCCATTCTGCGATATTTTTTGTGTTCTTCTTTTTTATTTGGTCATGTTGGGCTTTTTCTTTCATCTTGTAGAATTTGGTGCTTGCGTCTGTGATTTTGGTTTGGGGTTGTTCAATATGATCGGTTTTAATAGCTATAACGTGTCCAATTTGGTATCCTTGTGGTGTATAAACGTCTATTTGAAATTGCGACGTTGTGTGAACATTCAGCCCGTCCTTACACGGAGGGGAGCGCTTCAGGCAAACATTGAATCAAGGACGCAGTTGATATGGTAGCTTTATTCAGCCACAACGCTGGCATGTAACCAACAGATTTGATCGTACTCATATCAAAGTCGGCTGTTCGTCAAAGAACAACAACATGAACGACATCAAGTTTACAAAAGCTGTTCAACCATTCCGTTACTACCGCGGTAGCGACTCACGCGTCCCCATCAGCTAATCCATAAACTCCGCGCCATCATTTCGGGAATGCGGGCCCGGCTGGGGTAAGTGTGAACACCTGAAGCAAATAGAATATCTATATTATTAATTCACAAGCAGGGCAACTGGTAAGACGGTCCCGAGTTCATCAACAAGAGTTTTTTTCGGCACCTTGGTTGTGTCGGGTACAGCAAGCCAACTGATTTGGATCAAATACGGGTTACCAGTCAAGATATCAGATTTCAGTATGGGAAACCAATCATCTGTTGACAAGAATGGGGAAGATGGTTTTGGGGAGGGAATCGAGGGAATAGATTGTCGATTTGGTATACGGTCTGAGGCGGAAGTGTTCAAGTCGGAGCTAGTCTACCCTGATCCCCCAACTCCCGAGCGTACATCTTCGATACGGCCAAATACTGGGCATCCCCAAAAACCGCTGTCACTCGGTACGAGTACACCGGGTCTACACTCGCCATCCAGTCCCGATGTCCCCAAATTCGTTGCACCTTTCCAGTTTTCCACCTCTGGCACACCCGCTTTGCAAACTTTTCCGTCCGCCCCCTTCACGTTTGACCTACCACCTCAAGCACGATGGCTCCAGCCGCCATGTCATCTCGTAAATCATCCACCCGCACTGTCGCAATCACCCAAAGACCGGTCCCGATCTCCGACAATGCTTCCGTCACATCAACACACTTGTTCGACAATCGAACCCACCACGTTGGCGATTGTAGAAAAGGATGCGTTGCAAGGAAAACCAAACTTGTTTGCGATGCTCAAAGAACAGCATGCCAAACAGGGGATATTTGATCCCGCGTATAGCTCGTTTCCATGTCGATTTATGCATACGGCGAATACCATGGAGGGATCCCATCAGATTAGTCGGTATGTGATATTCAACGGATCGGTAGTACAGGTACAGTTACATGTATTGAATGGTGTGCGCGTTTTCTTTCATGATAGGTATGCGCAATCGGATGCTTTTGTTGGGATGGAGCAAGCAAAGGTGATGATGACCTCGTGGACTGAGGTGCCCAGAACAGAAACATTTACACTTGGAAATGGGATTGTGCTCACGGGAGGGGCTAAATATCAGCGCATACAGGTAGAACAGGCTCGTCTTTTTGGAAATTGTGATGACGGTTCTGAGCAAGTAGTTTCTGTTTGGATAGGGCGCATTCGGTACAGCTGTCAAAGTCGAAGGAATTATCCTGGCTGGTCTTGTTCCCCGTGTGCAAAATGCAACACCTTGGGATTGGGCAGAATCCAACAGTCCAGTGACGGACCTCTCACCCGCCGCAGAAGACGTTAGCAATAAATGGACCCAAGCTGCTCCATCGTGCTTTACAAACGGGTCCGCACTGGATGCACCCAAATGCTACGTTGGATTTGTTGCAGTTAATGTTCTGCCTTCGACCGCCGATAAACCGTTCGTGTTGCATCATTTTGAGAATGGGACGAGGATTGGGCATCATTTGCAGTTGCTTGAGGGGGCGCATTTGGACAGCCAGATGGTCATTCATGGGCCTTTTATGTGAGCGTCGTTTAATTTGATTTTACCTTCAGGAACACAATGATTGATCTATTATTTGTTTGATAGTTTTAAGGGAATCAGACTAGGTGCCAATGCCATCATTCACGCCGACGGAGTGTTTGCAAAACTACATCATGCAAAACCTGGGACGGCTGTCACAGAGACGACTGGCAAGTTTGACCCGACACGAGCAGAAATCTTTTACAAGCATTTGGAGGCCATCAAAGCAGCCCAAGCACGAAAAGAAAGCGGCGATTCCACTAAAGAAAAGAAGGAATCCAAAAAAGAGGAAAAGGAAGAAGATGCTAAAACACCCGCACCACAACGAAAGCAGATATACGTTGAAATCTGTATTGACAGAATGCTCAATCCCAAACTCTTTCGTTCCTCCGAACCGTTTAAACACCCTGCTCTCCTCGACCGTCCCAACACTGTCCGTACAGCCGCAAACACCGTCATGAGTTTCTCACAGGCACCGGGTAACCACGCACCAAATATTCCAACCATTGACTGCTACGGCTTTCATGAAACAATCCTTCCCGCCCATCTCCACACCACACTTCGTCGTCCAGCGGCATTATGCCACCCAAATGCCATTGCAGCGACCGAGATTGCGTTTGGCCACCTCGAGCGGCGGTGTGCGTTTTGCGGTGTCACCCGCACAAGAGAGAAAATGGCATTATGTGGACAGTGCAAGTGTGTTCGGTATTGTTCAAAAGAATGTCAAAAGAACCATTGGAAGAGTGATCATCGACGGTGGTGTGCAGAAGCTGCTGTGTTGGGTGATGGAAATAAGGTGGAAAGCAGTGTGGCTTCAAATACGCAGGCTGTGCCAAAGCAGGACGCTCAGACGGCTGAAGATGCAGCTCTGGATGAGATTGCGAGGTTGCTTGATGCGGATTTGGACTTGCCAGAGAGACCGTTTGAGGGGGCCGATCTTGGAGGCATTGACATGCAGCCGGGACTTCCTCCAAGTGCGTTCGACTCTTCCACCCCTGTTCCACCTCCCGCTGTCGTTCACGCACCTCTTGCTCAACCTTCACCGCAATCTGCACCGCAAACAGCACCGCAAACAGCACCGCAAACAGCATCGCAAACAGCATCGCAAACAGCACCACAAACAGCCCCGCAACCCACACCTCCACCGTCAAACCACCGTCCAACACCGTCCAACCGTCCCACCAACCTCCTACCTGGCGTTCCCCTCTTCATTCCCAAAGACCCAGCAAACCCCAACGCTTTCGTCACCCTAGACCAAATCCGCGAGCATTTCAATAGACAGTACGCTGATCATGTCTCGATTGATAATATACCTCCAACTACCAAATGGGACGATTTGTGGGATGTCATGTCGCGTGAGGGCGATATCAAGTTTATGAAGTACGAAGAGGGAGAGGTAAAGTATCTGTTTCTTTTTTTTTGTTTATTGAGTTATTGTGGGTTTGCAGTTTGGCACTCCTAAACAATGGCATGGCACTCAAACCGATTTACTCCTTCAATTAGACATCTGCATCCGTCCAGTACGACGACGAAGCTAGTGCCAAAGCCCTCATCGGCAAACCCCTCAAGCTGGGAAATACCACCATCATTCCTCGGGGTGCAGGCGACACTAAACTTGAATTCCGCAAATCCCTTCCAAAACCCCTCATATCAGCCAAAGATTTCTTACAGAGTTCCTTTGCGCCGCCTGCTTTGCCTGCTAAAAAAGCGGGAGGGATACGGATGCCGGAAAAGAATCGCAAAGCTGCTGCGACCAAGGTGGCTGCAAAGACGACTGTCAAAAAGTGAACGTCGTGCACACTCTGCTGTGTTGTCAGTAGGACTAGATCAGTATGAGAAAAGAAACAGATAATGATTACACTGTAGAAATCGCTGAGGTCTGTTACAGGTTGAACACGCAGAGTAATACTGTTTGGGGGCAAAAAAAAACCAATCGTGTCATATGCAACATCAATGGCCATTGTACACCCGTTCCAGGCAAACCTCACTCACCATGGGCATTTGCGTTCCTAAAGACTCTGACCTCGCACTTGCCAACCACAGTGCATTTCCCTTTCCATGGATTCAAACTCGCTGAGAGGCAAGAGATACGTTACCATTACAGCCCCCTGAGGCAAAGATCCTTACTGTACTGCTGAGCGGCGTTACGCACAAGACAATGAATGGCATATTGTGTCAGTTTACAGACGCACTGACCAAACTTCATTTCAGCAGCGTCCTGAATACAGGTTTGTGTGAGCCGCAGACTCTTTTTTTTTTTGCATTCAACCAACAGCGTTTGCTGACAGGCAAAATATCTGTGCACTCTACTCCTTTTAATGTAGAACATTTAGACGGCGAAGATGGATCTGCAGTACACAAAGCTCCCTTTGATGATTTTTTATCGTCTTGTCTCTGGCAAAAAGAGATTTTTGGGCTGTACGAACTCATCTTCCAGTATATTCTAGATGCCACGCACTGGAAATTGACATGTTGCACTGTGTAAGAAAAAGGTGTGAGATTTGCAAAGTGCCTCCCCAAAGCACAAAAAGGTGAAGATTTCGGTGGTAAGCAGTACGATCCTTCCAACCATGTTGCAATGCGAAAGCACGGAAAACCGCACATGTCTTACCAGAGCACCAAACGAGAGATTTCTTTCTCCAGTAAGCACTAGATGGATTTTGAACTGTGTCAAAGGAAAAGCACACAAGACTTACCAAAGCACAAAAAGTGAGATTTTGGAAAGTCCTTCTGTAGGCCACGACAAAACAGAATGGTTACTCTTGGAAAATGAACCGTCAAAACGAGAACATTACGGTCACTGGAGATTCGCATCTGGGGGGATTCTCATCCATCACATCCATCACACTACCGATTCGCTTTGAGTTTTCCGCGGTATTCAACAAGGCGACAAACAGGCTGCTAATCTCAGCAACCTAAAAAACAACGCTATCATTTGCCAGATTCCGTAAACGATCATGACAAAGATATGCTCAACCAGATAAATAAAAAATCCTATGCCACAAGAAAAAAAACAAAAAAGGTCGGGGGAATCTCCATTTTCAATCGTGGCTTTGAGCTCAAATGGCGGAAACCATTTTCACTCTGCAATCCGCATACTTTTGCCTTTTGGCGGAACTGTTCTCCGCAGCACGCACTTTATCAAGGTTTTTTGCCTTAGCATTTTTTGCACAAGGTTTTTGATTCAAAGGACGAGTCGGGATTCCGTTGCCCGAAACATATCAGATGCCATCCTACCGGATGCGACATATCCCGGCAATCAAAAAAAAAAAGAAATTATTACCTCCGATGCTGCCGAACAGCCCATATTGCTAAAAACCCGAAATAAACAAATAATCATGCAAAAATCCTCCCCAAATTTCCCGTATCGAAAATCCCCAAAATCGGCAAGTCACCGGAACGTGCTAAGCACTTGAAACCTTGTTTCAGATGCCCCTGATCGCCCATTTGTATCGCTATGCCGGTGGTATGGGAAGAACGTGATATTTGCCTTTTATGGGTACATGAAACGCGGTATAAAAATTGATTGTTGTGGATATAAGGTGTTGTGATTTCGGACAAGTGTTCAAAGCAAAAGTGTTCCAAAATGGGGTGTTCAATGTTTATGTTGTGGATCGTTGGCACACAGCGTTGAATGGAGTAAAGGTCATGGAAGGGCGGGGATGAACCACATGGACATTATGCTCTCTGTGTTCAAAAAGTGATGATGGGTGGAAAAGGGCGGGTTTGAGTGGAGCAAACGGCGTATGAGGATCTACTCGCAAATAGAGATTGTAAACAACAAAGCACCCGCGATACACCAAGTCAATAGATTCTTTCCATGTCTCACACAATCTTGTCCACAATTATCTTGCGAGATCCATTTTTGTTTTTTTTTGCCATGCGTCGGGTTATAGGCGGAGGTGTTGACAAAGACGTGACAAGGGCCTTTCATGGTGTGTTGCACCGGGATAGGTTTTTAGTGATCGCAACACAATGCTGTGGATGATCATTTTCATTTGATCAGTGACAACTACCCATTCATTGCCTCCCCCATCCACCCACAGACCTTCTTTCCATACTACAGATAAGATGGGGGGTATCGCATAGACATACACTTGGCGATATGCGTGGGTGGAGTGTTCCTAGTTTCGGTAAATGCCCCTCGTTTACGAAAAAAATCCAACACCGAGAAAATGATGGAGAAATGGCAGTCGTGGCTGGCTGCTACTCCATTCTCTCGACTCCTTGGGCTGAGCGGAAACCTGGCCAAAAAGAGTGAGATCTGACAGTATCTGTGCATAAGGAGCAAATAGCGAAAAACAAGAAAAAGCGAAACTGACAACTGATACGCCCATTTTTTTTACTTGTCGTCTGGAGCCTTGTTTTCACCTGTGTGCAATTGGAAATAAGTGCATTTTGGTAAAGCCAAGTTCGACAGGAAAATTGCGACAAGGCAAGAAAAGCAAAAAAGGCAAAAAGACAAGGAGACAAAAAATAATGTTGGCATTAAAGACTAGTAGGAAAAAGTTGGTTAGTGTGGCGTTTACACCAAGTAGCGGTTTTCCACCTCGAGTGTAACATACCACTAGAACACATTTGGGGGTATCGTGCACCTTTTGACACTCGGATTTTTTGATCCTGTCGTGTTTCGAGACAAGATACCATTCGTTTTAACGCTTGCGTGCAACGGTAGTGGACAGAAATCTGTCTCAGTTGCCTTTCTCGCTCAAATGCCAATTGGAGACTTTTCGCTTACCTGTCCACTGGTCATTAGGGCAATTGAACATTCGTGCTTTGCAGTGCAGAGTGTGACGAGCCTTTAGACTCCTACCACTTGACATGTTCGCGGGAAATGGGGGAAGCAAAAGGCATCACCGCACGCACTATGTCTTGAAAGGAAAAAAAAAAAAGTCATCCACACGTTCCAAACACAGACTTGTAAGCCTCACAGCCTCTGAGCTATTGGAATCCCCCCCTCAGATCAAAGACAATTCAAAAGGAGGAGGCTGCCGCGTGCTCCCCCCTCCTTCTCGTCGCCCACATCCCGACTCTTCATCCGCCACATTTCCCCCTCAGCATTAGACTTTAGAGTTCCCAACCCTGGGAGACCTTTCACCCTTGTACCTTTCTGCTTACATACATATTCATACCATCGTCCTTACTTTGCGTACCTCCATCAATGGAAGGATTCGATCTAGAGATCTTTGGTGGCATTGTCCCCATGCATGACTTTGACATGCCCTTGTGCAATGAGGATATATCATCCTTCTCTTGCACGGCATCAGATACCACCGAATCTCTGTCAGACAGATCAGCATCACCGTCATTGGAGCCTAGCTCTCCAACATCTGCGCCTGTTACCGATGACAAGGCTGAGAAGGAAACCCTCCTTCGTTTCGATACCCTCACAGAGACAATCAAGGAAGAAGAACCTGCCACTGGCATTTTCGTCGACAATATGATTGAGCTCGGCTACGGCAAGGTCGATACCCAATTATGGGGCATGAGCTACGCCGAACCCACTGGCGCCGCGTACTTTGAGCCCTATGGGCTGTTGACACCCGTCCTTGAAAAAACAGTGCCCTTTTTTGCGGACCAGATCCAGCAGTACCAAGTTGTCGAATACGATTACCTCCCCACTCCCACAGACGAGAGGAGCATGTCTTTCAGCTCGGCTTCCTCTGGTTGTTGCTCAGAACCAGAAATGTCATCGCCGGTTATGCAACCACGACAACTTCAGACACCGCCTCCGTCCCCTTCTTCTGGAAAGGCTACCCTTAAGCCAGAAGACGACGAAGAAGTAGCATTGGATGAGAGTGTTGTTACCACTGAGGCAACAGCAACTGTCGCAGCCCCCAAATCGGCTGGCAAGTCCAAGGGACTTCGTGGTATCCCCTCTGATCAGTTTTTCGTCATGGAAAACGCTTTCACACCGTCTCGCCCTCAAAACTTTCGCCAACAACAGCACTTTTCCCACCCAAACGTGACACCTCATTACCACCCTTACCAACCTGCAAGCAACGCCCGCGCTGTAGCTTACCGTCCGGCGCCAATTACCATCTCCCCAACCGCTACCTACGCATCAACGGCCGCCCCGGCCCATTCCACCTTGTCACCAAAACCATCTTCTCCCACCGACGCTTCCACCCCAACAACTCCCCTTTCCGCTCCTGCCCTCCCCACAACCATCGCCCCTGTGCGCTCCTCCAGCAACCGCTCCACAGCTTCTCCCCACCCCAAACCCTTCCACTGCGAAATGTGCCCAGCATCCTTTTCCCGCAAGCATGACCTGAAACGCCACACTAGAATTCATCTTGGGATTCGTCCCTTCAAGTGCGATGCCTGCGGCAAGGTATTCTCCCGGCACGACGCCCTAAATAGACATGTCATCAAATGGGGATGCAACAAGAAGCTGGAAGCAATGGCAGTTGCCGCTGCAGCTGCAGCCGCCGCCGCCGCAAATGGAGGATCACCCTTTGTCGTCTCGCAAGAGATGGTCAACATGGGATACGGCATGAGCATGGGAGTTGTCCCTCACCAAGGGATGGATGCCTATGGTTTGGGATTGTCCTACTAGACTAGAGAAAGAAAGTAACTTTCTTTTTTATAAATTATGCACAGAGTTGACAAGTGTACATAGAGTTTTCCTGATGGACGGGGGTTGGCTGGCTTATCCTTTCGTTCCTGCACACTATTTAGATATATAGAGTTATGGGGTTGGGTCGCAAAATGTGCTGTATCATATAGAGCGAGACTGATTTGTGAGATAGATACTAGATCTGGCCTGCGTTTAGAAAAGAGATTAACATACGAGACTATTGAACATTGTATTTCCTTGTGCCCTCATCTGTTTTTTATTCTGCTTGTTGTCCAGCTAGCAACTTGGTACAAATAAAGTTTCAACCCCATGGATAAGAACGATGCAGGTTGAGCTTTTGGCATGAGATTATCAGCTTATCAGGAATTTTGGGAGGTTTTGAGGATGGCGGGTTAGGAATAGAGCTGGCTTGCAGCTCAGTTCCGCAAGCATTAGCCAGAAAAAGTCAAGAAGCTCATTCGTGACGTTACGTAATTCGGACATGGAACACATGTCCGAATGAAATCGTTGAGGCTCCCAATAGCGTGTCCGCCCTCCTCATCCTTCTTCCCCGTGCTTCCCTCTGCATTTTTGGTCTGCACCATGAGTAACACCCTCGAAGCAGAGATCTCTATCAAGGCCGATGCTCTATCCTTCCTCAGAAGGCAACGCACTGTGTGCAGAGGTCTTCAGCATTGAGCTTGTCGCCAAAACCAGTCTGAATATAATTGACGATACAAAATCTGCGAAAACCTTCCGGCTCTGGCGTGCTGGTCTGACTGGATTCACGGCATCATATAAAGAAATCTCATGCAAAAGCACCTTACACAAATCAAAATGACCTTAATCCTGAATCTCCATTCCCTCTACCTCACCACCCGCCTGTCCCTTCCTCTCACCAGCTCCGACAACGGTCACACCAACCCCGCGCTCCCAGTCCTCCGAAACATCAAAAACAGGCATCGGATAATCCGTCACGCGAACATTTTTTTCAGTTTCATCGCTGACGAGTGTGACGAGGACAGTTCTGTCCACGTCGACGTCAATGGAGAGTGTGATGTGTTTGTCTTGGGTTGGGATGGGTGTAGAGAGTGTTGCGAGGAGGTGACACGTTTTAGGATCCGTCGTGTCGCCTTCGTAGAGTTTGATGACTGCGATGGGTGCAGGAGGTGTAGAGGTTGGCGGAGTGGTAGGCGGGATGGGACGGAGTGTCACGGTTGTTTGGGCTGGCAGGGCTGTGTTTCTTTTTAAGAGAGTTTTGATGGTGTTTGTGGTCGTGTCGAGGATACCGAGTGAGAAGGACAGGGAGTCTATTAGCAGACTTGTGAAAAATGGATGTGATGAGCGTCCTTACGGAAACGAAAACACGGAAAGTGAACGTACTAGTTTGTAATATTCGGACTCCGCATGCCAGACAGTAAAGCCGATTCAATGCCTGCGCCGTAACCTACTGCCTGTTACCCAATCATACGACTGTTAATGAACCGTACGGTTGATGAAAGGATAGCGTGCAAGGCGACGTTCACCTTGTGCTTATCAATAAGTGCGAAATCATAAATATGATTTCCCGGAAAGAGGCTTGAGATGCGATCTCGAAGCTAAACGAAAAACATTGTGTAAATATAAAGAGTTGAGGTTGCGAAAAATAGGCATAGAGCGTACTTTTGGAAAATGCGATCCACCGCCAGAGAGCACTACTTTGCTTATTTTCGTAATGTCCATTTTGGCTTCCACGAGTACCTAACAAAAACGCCCAATACGAAATTATCAGTAACTACTTTATAAGTCCTATAAATGAATGAGATAAAACACACCTGTTGAATGGGGACGAGGCACCGATCAAAGAAATCTGCGCAAAGTGTCTCTAGGAGCTCGCGTGTCATGGTCATTGCATACCTACAAGAACAAGTCGGTTACCGATGAGAATATGGGATGGGTAACGAGTATGTACATACGCTCCAGAGGAAAGCTGGATGGTATGCGAAATACTATCAGCGGTAGACAAGGCTGTGTTCAAATGTGTGAGTCTTACAATAGATTGTGGGGAGAATGGCAGGGCTTTATTACCTTTTTTGATTTTCTCTGCACCAAAGCGGAGAGAGAGCAAGTCCAAACTAGTAAGTTTCCTATTCGATTGCTTTGAAAGATCCTATACAAATATGTTAAAAGCATTCAACCGAGCAAAGAGTAGTGTAAGAAAAGTACTACCTGCACAAAATGCATCAAAAGCCTCACATCCACATCTGCGGCACCAAATCCCACATCTCCAGCAGAAGCCAGCACTTCAAACACTTCTTCATCAATCCCGACAACAGCACAATCAATATGAGCGGCACCGAGGTTGAATGATAAAACATATTCAGTCACAGAAGTGGGATGAGCAGGCCGGTCGAATCCAAATGCAATGGCAGCGGCTGCTGCGTTGCTAATAAGACGGGCATGTTGGAACCCGGCTTGGCGGGCTGCTTCTTTTGTTGCGTCTCGTTGTAGGAGGGTGTATCCTGCTGGGACGGTAATGACCGAGCCGGTGATGGGGTGGCGGAGGGCTTGTTCGGCGTTTTGCTACAGTTGTAGGAAAGTTGGATTGGTGATGAGGTGAATTAGAAGGGCTATGGGGAAGGGAACATACCCTTGCATAGGTAAGAAGGATAGCGGTGAGGTCTTCGGGCCTGTAGTGCTTCTGCCGGCCGTCGTGCTCGATTTCGACGCATACCTATAATATGCAGAGCATAAGCCCGATGCGAATTTCTACATTGTCCGACAAGAGAAAGTATGCCGTGTGCCATGTGTGTATACACCATGGCATCGCTGGCTGTGCGAGAACCCAAGAGATGGTGCTACAGACCGATAATGACACTAGCTCAATCCTAGTCCGAATCTCATCCAACTTTTACTCTACAAGCCTAACCCAATTCTCTACACCTAACCTACTGCAAACCTATTTAAAAAAGACTTACCCTCGCGTACTTGTCCTTGACCAACCGATAAGGCGCATACCTCTGATAAAATGCCACCCGCTCATCATCAAACTTGAGTCCCACCAGCTGAGCCCAAGAAAAGACAGTCGCCTTTGGATACTTGAATAACCACCTCTGAGCCTCCTCACCAACAACAGGATCACAAGCCTTGCGTCCCGATTCAACGAGTTCAATGTCGTCGGGGAAAGCAACAAAGCAGGGCGTCTTGCGTTTGTCTCGCTCGTTGGGGACAAAGCGGACGGTTTGGAGATCTGGATGGTAGGCACACAGACGGAGGAGAGTTGTTCCCAAGTCTATTCCAATGTAGTGGCTTCCGGGGGGAAGGGATGGAGAGCGGGAGCGAATGGATGGTTCGGGCGATACAGTCATGGGCTCTCTACCTCGTTCATCTCCACGTTCAGCAGTAGGTGTGGGTGCGGGCATTGCAGTTGGCATATTGGACGATAGATGTATAAAGTAAAATCAAGGCAACACTAGAGAGATTGAGCAGAGTTTGCGAGATAGAGCAATTTCACTCTAGACAAAAACTAAACGACTCGAAAAAGTATTTGTATAATTCTTTCGGCACAAGATATTCCAAAGGCACTTGCTACAGCAGATACATAAATGAAAAAGGCAAGAAAAAACAACTACATAATATCAACAAGAACCGTGGTAGACCCTCAAGGCCATGTCCAACGACCAGACCCGTATGTGTCATGCAAATACTTGACTCTGCAAAAAAAAGAAAAACAGAGGGTAGCAGCAGAGGCAAGCCCTGCACAGCGCCAAAAGAACACTTCGGGAAACGCAACAAGG
This sequence comes from Spizellomyces punctatus DAOM BR117, assembly GCF_000182565.1. NCBI lineage: Eukaryota > Fungi > Chytridiomycota > Chytridiomycetes > Spizellomycetales > Spizellomycetaceae > Spizellomyces > Spizellomyces punctatus. The sequence continues at coordinate 20,833 of NW_015971562.1, forward strand.
CAAACGCCCCTTCAGACAGCTGACAGCCGTGACGTGATCTTATCACTTTTAACGTCAACGAAACTTTGGGTTCTTTCGACCTGCCCTTCTTTTGAATTCCCTTTTCAATGTTTAAACTGAAGGGAAATCATAACTCTTCTCGTAACTTTGTGTGAGCGCATTTTAAACAAAACGCAGGTCATCGCAGTTATGTCACAGTCATGTGTCTATTGCTCATGAAGATGATCTTGCGTTGCCGACAAGCTTTTCTCTTTGAGATCTCCTTCATTGTAAGGTCCATCAACCTCTCTGTTCATATCTCCTTCAATTGAAGCCACTTAACCTCCTTCACTTCAAGACATTGACCAAACGGCGCTATTGATGATTGCCTCACTACCGGATACATCACCGAAGTGGGGCTTCTCCACCTCTCCTTGATGTTGCATCTCGAGGTTCACTATCAACCATACTGGTTCTTGCGCCAGGTCGTAGCCGCTGGAATCATATGTTGACGGACATGGAAGTTCTGTCGTAGTTCTCCTCTCAATCTAATGACACTTGTCCTGTTGCCTCACCACCAGATACACGACATTAGAATTCAAAACCAAACAGACATACACTGGTTACACTGGCTAATTGATAGGAATACGAACCTGAGCTCCTCGCCTTTAGTCATAGACCTTTTCATCCACTACGCTAGATCTCAAAAGCATATTGGCTTCAGGTTTCTGCTGCCGATTGGCGCAAAGACTTACGAGGCAAGTCCAATACATGCGCTCTCATTTTCTTATAGTATTCTTATGCATGAACATCCTAACCTCAGAGCTCATATCCCCCATGGCTTGGGTACGTCAGAGATGCCTCATCCATAAGAAAATTTCGGACAAACAGAAGCCAAATATCACTGAGTATGTACGCATGTCTTCAAGGTTACAACACATGATGGAATACAAAACTGCCCATCTACACAGCACTTTATACATTCAGTCTTCGCCCATTAATTACAGAACAATTTATACAATTCACTAGTCAAAACAAATCTTGCGCTTTCTTAATAAGGAACCGTCCATGGAAGGCCTGCACACTGATATGCTCGGTATTGATCGGCGATGGGAATATAATCGTCACCGGCGCTCCTTTGGAGACCACGTTCAGCTCGCATGGTTCAGTATGGTTCGGAATCGAGAAGGGCACAACGGGCGTCGGCGGTCCCAGTGTCTTGTCCCATTGTCGTGTGGGGCGGGCACGAACAGGGCAACGCTCCGCCTCTTGAGAATGTGAGGATGGATCCTTGTATCTGGCTGTGGGGAAAGAGGCGGACGCTCCGCCGCTTGATGAGACTCGGGTTTAAATTGTTGCGTCCTTGACAGCGGTTGACGGACGAGATTGTTGAATGCCCAACGGGCTGACGAAGGGTTCTCTCTGTTTGTGAGGCCCAGGCCAATGCAAAGAAATGACAATAAATAGCAAAAGCATTTACCAAATATTGAACAGGAGATTTGTCTAACAAACGGAGTTCAAACGCTAAGGGAGCAAGCACCCATGCCATTTGAGCGAGAGCCCATCCTTTGGCGTCGGACAGAGTGGAAATTCACACATGTCCTAACCCCCGTGAGCAGAACCCACTGGAGAAATGTGTCCGGATAAACCGAACCCGCCAAGGACTGGACAGACACCACCCAAGATAACACTTGGGAGACGTGCACTCCCTCCCTAGTGCCCATCCTCTAGCGTCGGACAGAGTGAAAATTCACACATGTCCTAACCTCCATGAGCAGAACCCATTGGAGAGATGTGTCCGGATAAACCGAACGCGCCAAGGACTGGACAGACGTGTACCGTTCGAGAGTTGGCTGAAGCGTGTACCGATGGCGACGCTTCCAAGTGGCATGGGTACTTCGGTCTTTGAAACTTACTGCCAGACATGTCGGTGGGGAACTAAAAGCATAGACAGCCAGTGAGTAGCGCGAACGCACAAGCATGACGGAAACAAAGGCATCTTACCCTCGACCAACAACAGATGGTTCCCACGCCAAGATGATGAGATCGAGATGGGCAGCGTTTTTATACACGATAATCAGCGGTGGCGCAGTACTGTTGCCATAGCATCCATATAGGTCCATCCGGGTAGACGCGTGTCCATATCCCATCCATATCACGTGTCAGCTACTATTCCACGTGACTCTATATTTGTCCGATTGGACAGACGCCAAGGGCGAGAAATTTGAGATTCGACGTGACAAATGACTTGTGCCCACAGCCCCAATGACCTGATCTTTTTGGTTAAGTAATACGGAAGTGGAAAATCTCCGCTTTCCTTCTTGTCCTTCTTTTTTTTGTTTTAGCCGTTCGTTTTGTTTTATAAAAGGACTGTATCGGTTTTGTCTTTCAGCATCAACCTACCACGTCAAGCACCTTAACAGCTTCCATTGACACCCCGCGCATACATACACACATTTGACATGTCCATGTTCTTTACTCGCCGCTCACGGTCTCCCGTCCTCCCCCTCTTTTCATCATCATCATCCACATCACACTCGACATCATCATCACAAGAGCAAACCGCAGTGGAAATGGTGGACATGTCGTTTGTTCACAAATCACACACAGCTGGATACCTCTTGGAAGACGCTTCTCCTACTCCCGACACGGCTTCCGATGACTCGTTCCTCTCAACAACGAGTTCCTACATGTCAGATATCCACGTTGACGAAATAGAGGATGGCCTCCCCAACGTCATTCGCGAAAGGTCGCTTCCTTCACCACCTTCGAAACGACGTGTAATACAGTCCCTCAAGGGTGTCTTTGGCATGATGTAGTTGTTAGTCATCTGGATGACGTTCAAGACATTTTGGGATGGATATGGGACGTGTACATATAATATCGGGTTTAGTATTAGTGGATTATAAGGCCAAAGTTTCAAAGTTCATTTTAATAGAGTGTATTGTCAAAGTATCAAAATGTCGCTGGCATGAAATATTTGGTTTGCATCGTAATCTGCGGAGTTGAACACTGGTTGAACCGCTCCACCCTCCGTCTGTCATCACGTTTCGCCCATCACGGCGATCACGCAGCCCAAAGGTCGCTAATTACGTAGCCGCAAGTTAGCTTGCCGTTTAGGCCGCTGTCGGGCCGACGTCCCCAAAAAAAAATAGGTTTCAAAGTTTTTTGGCGTCCAAGTTCCGTTCGGACCATTTTTATCCAAAGCGCAGCGGAAGTCAGCTGTAGCTCTCATGTGACCTGTGTCTTTCATTCTTCCATTTCTGGACTCAATGAGATCATGTGATCAGTTATGATTTTTTTTGGATAAGCTCACTTTGTCATTCTGAGTTGTTGATCGCTTGGAGGTTTTGGGCATTTTCACGAGCGGCATTTAACCATCATGGCGGCAGATTCGGTGCAATACCATCTCGAACGGATGGTGCCCGAGTTGGAGGACCTCCAAGAACGCGGCTTCTTTACTGCTGTATGTCGTTGTTCTACCGTTTGAGTTTGTGACCAACTTGAATAACACCATGGCCCATTTTACACCAGGCGGAGATAAAGTCCATTGTCAAACAACGCACAGCACACGAGTACCGTATCCACCGTATCATTCCCCTCAAATCCGATTTTCTCCGCTATATTGCTTTTGAGGAAAATCTGGAGCGCCTGCGACGGAAACGAAAGCGACGAATGGGACAAGAAAAAGAGGCAGCAGCGCATGGAAAGCCTTCTGATCCCTCTGAGCCACCACAGAGCAGTTTATCTGACTATAGTATCATGCGGAGAATCCATGGGCTGTATGGAAAGATGCTGAAAAAGTTTAGCGGGGACACCTTACTGTGGGTTCAGTACTTTGATTGGTGCAGAAAAGTCAACAGCTCAAAGGCACTCGGGAAGAACTTTGCCAAAGCGATTCAGCTACATCCGACAAAAGCCACATTTTGGGTTATGGCTGCTGCATGGGAGTTTGAGCAGAATGCAAATATGACATCTGCACGTGTCTTATTGCAACGGGGCCTGAGGATCAATCCGGAGAGCCAGAAACTGTGGTTGGAGTATTTCAAACTGGAATTGTTATGGATTGAAAAGATCAAGGAGAGGAGAAAGGTTCTCTTCAAGGATGGTGTACCTGGAGGGACGGCAGATGCCGGTCAAGATGACTCCAATGATGAGAGCAGCGAAGGAGTTACAGTTCCACAGCTCCAGGAAGAAGCACATCTCTCCGCTACATCACTTGAACGCGATCCGACCGTCTCATCATCGACCACCCAGTCCTCCGACACAGCCGCTCTCTTGAAACCCACCCTCACTGCAATGCAACAGACCCTCCTTAACGTTCTCATTCCCCGTGCCGTTTACCGCAACGCCATCAAAACCATCCCAAAGGACTTGGACTTTCGTATCGCTTTTCTGGGCATTTACAAGGACTTTGGTGCCGAGACCCTGGCGGGACAAGAAGAAGTTTACGAGAGTTTACGTGAGGACTTTGGCCATCTCCCTGCAGCACAGCGTGTGTTGGCGGAGCGGCATGTTGATGGAGTTGATCCCACTGACCCGGCATATCCGGCTGCACTAAAAAAGGCTGTCCAAGCCTTCAATAGTGCTGTGGAGCAACTGCCATCGTCAGAGATGTGGGAGCGGTATGCAGACTTTTTGGCAACCTCGCTAACACGTGTTCAAGAAGAGAATCTGGTGCGTTTCTTTTGTAATTCGTTTATGGATGACATACCAAACTCACGTTGTTCTTATAGACAAAATACCTCACCCACCTCCTCCTGAAATCCATCACCCACGCCCACACTCACCACTTCGCCACTGAACGCATGTATCTCACCTGGGCAAAACACTCTGCGCCATTACCCGTCCTCCAAGCCGCTCTTGAACGCCTCCCCGGTAGCGCCCAATTATGGATATCCATCATTTCGCACAGTAAGGACGAAGCCAAACAAGAACTCTACGAAAAGGCTATTAAAGCCGTCCAAAAAGATGAACAACACGTCATTTGGACGGCTTACTTGCAGTCGCTGACTCAACACTGGGCTCCTCCCGTCACGGCCGACTCTGACGCTCCCGACTCGTTTTCCTCCATCTCAAACCAATTCACAAGAGCCCTCTCTATCCTCTCTTCTACTCCCCACGAAGACACGATTCTATCCCTTTACCTCCATTTCGCACGAACAGCGGGATTAGGACGTCTTCGAAGTGTTTACGACCGTCTTATCGGCACAAAAACTCGCAGCACGTCATTTTATAGGACCTGCATCGCGATGGAAACGGAGGGTGCTAAACGGCCAGTGTCTGTTGATATGGACATGGTGCGGAGGGTGCGGAGGCTATGGGAAGGTGCACTGAGTTCCAATGTGTCCAATATAGGTAAGTCCTTTGCTAATGTCTATGCATGGGATAGAGTACTCATGGAATGTGTGCGTATCTACAGATACGTGGCTAGATTACATTCATTTTGAAATGACCGTCCCAAAGGACTTTGATCGTGCGGCTCAGTTGTATTGGAAAGCTAACAAATGTGTTAGTGATCAGGAAGAGTTTGTGAGACGGTACGAGGAAATGAAGGGCGGTTTGTGAATTGCGTCTTTAATATACTTGAGCGATTGTACCTGCACGTCGTGTTGCGAATTTGGTGCGGATCCGTGCGTCGTCCCAAAGATGCTTTTCTAAAAGTAAGATCCATGCGCTGCTTCATTGCTACAAGGTGGCACTGACCAACACATTTGATAATGTACAAAAACCATACTACGTTTCCTGACATCTACTTGCGATGCAGTTGTCCTGCGGGTTTTTGGTGTTTATATTGCGTGAATGACAAAATGATTTTGTCGTATTTGAACATGTCACTACTGCTGTCGTGACTTTTGCCGTGCGCAGGACGGAGGTGGAAACACTTTGTCCTGTCACGGCTTTAGCACGCTGTCCGTCTTGGAGAGAGATCATTGGCGTGAGGCATTGCGTTCCAAACTGCGCAGTTCTTGTCATTCGTGTCAAACAGACTTGGGCAGTTTTCAACAAATGCTCCATTGCTGGCCATTCCAACAACTGTCTTCCCTGCTGCTCTTCCCTGCTGCTCTTCCCAATGCAGTTTGTTGACAAAGAAATAAAAAAAAGAAACTCGTCGAAACCTCGAGATCTTTTACAAATGCAAGTTGCCAACCAATCAAAATGACAAAAAACGCGCGTCGAACCTTCTGGCTTGCTTGCAGGACTTGGAGGTTTTTTTTTATTATCCGCATTTCAAACGACGAGATTCTGCGCAATCTTGTAGCGGGTGACGGGTTTACATTTTCGTATTTGTTATTTGGAGGCTGTTTGCGTTGTCGTTGTCGTTCGTCATTTATTGAGGTGCTTTTACTTGGTGAGTTGCAGGTGAATGGAGAGCGGGCGTTGCTAGGGCAAAAAGTTGGAGTTTCGCTGGAGTGTCTATTTTTTCCAGCCAATCGCAACTAGATTGACTTGATCTGTTGTGGATACTGATTGTCAATTCTCTTCCTGGCACCAACAGAGTACGTTTTGGGACACCACATTCCCCACACACAAAACAACCACACGAATCCCCACATCCTACTGCGCAACAACCGTTTGCCATGGTCAAGGACACAAAATACTACGACCTTTTAGAGGTTGCTCCGGGCGCTTCAGAATCAGAGCTTAAAAAGGCTTACAGAAAGCTCGCTCTGAAATACCACCCAGACAAGAACCCGGATGCCGGAGACAAGTTCAAAGACATTTCCCACGCCTACGAGGTTCTCTCCGACCCGCAAAAACGTGAAGTGTACGACCGATACGGTGAAGAAGGTCTTCAGGGCGAGGGAGCCGGTGGTGGCATGTCACCCGAGGACCTCTTTTCCCACCTCTTTGGCGGCGGTGGATTCTTTGGTGGAGGCGGTGGCAGGTCTCGTCCTTCCGGTCCTCGCAAGGGAAAAGACATGGCCCACGCACTTAAAGTCTCCCTAGAAGACCTGTACAAGGGCAAGGTGTCGAAATTGGCATTACAGAAGCAAGTTATCTGCCAAAAGTGTGATGGAAAGGGCGGAAAGGAAGGAGCGGTCAGGCAGTGTACAACATGTGCTGGACGGGGTGTCAAGATTATTATGAGGCAAATTGGACCTATGATTCAGCAAATGCAACAGACGTGTCCAGATTGTCAAGGAGAGGGTGAGGTGATCAACGCAAAAGACCGTTGTAAGGGATGTAATGGAAAGAAGGTGATTGCAGAGCGCAAGGTATGTTTTGTCGAGAAGAGGCCAACTTTCCAAACATCCATTCACATGCCCCTCTTTAGATCCTCGAAGTCTACATTGACAAGGGCATGCAAGACGGCCAAAAAATAACTTTTACCGGTGAAGGTGACCAAGCACCTGGCATCATTCCTGGCGACGTGATCATCGTCATTGAAGAGAAGGAGCACCCCCGCTTCAAACGCAAGGGAGATGACTTGTACTATGAGGCCAAGATTGATTTGTTGACGGCATTAGCGGGTGGACAGTTTGTGATTAACCATTTGGACGACCGGGCCCTTCTCGTGAATATCTTACCTGGTGAAGTCATTAAACCTGGGGACGTGAAGGCTGTTTCTGGAGAGGGTATGCCAGGGTACGTATCATGTGTTTATGACTTAAACCCTATTTTCTGTAAACTTATTCATACTGTTTAGGTACAAACGTCCCTTTGACAAGGGCAACCTGTACGTCAAATTCGACATCAACTTCCCACCCCCCAACTGGGCCGACCAGTCCAAGCTCGCTCTCCTGGAAAATGCCCTCCCGACCCGTCAACCCCTTCCCCCCGTCAAGGGCAAAGAGGTCGAAGAAGTTGTCTTGTCGACCGTGGATCCGATGCAGCAATCGAGGGCGCACATGAATGGTTCTGGAGAGGACGAGGAAGAGGAAGGACATGGACCTAGTGTACAGTGTGCTCAGCAATAAGAATGTATGATAATGCGTATGTGGATGGGTGGAGTGTATGGGTGTGCTTGGGGCGTTTATTTTTTTGATATATGTAGAGCTCTTTTTGCATATGATGCGAGTACATTTGCTCATGTGTTACTGTTGCATGATTTGTGGTACAAGGTTTTATCTGTGCAGTGATGGATCCTGCCGTCTGAGTTGGGTGACATCAAGATCTCTTATGAAAGTTGGTTAAATGGGTGGTATGGTTGTTGATGATCGTGCCCTTTGTTGCCTTACGTCGCGCCATCTATCCGCTCAATAATTCACCAACAGGAACCAAGCTGACACAGACGAGTGCACATGTCAGTGTACATCGACATTCGAGCGAGAGAATATAAACAAATGGATTGCCGTGTTGGGACGTGACGTTGGAGTGCGAATGTTGACTGGTTTGGAAATGGTGGGTGGTGTTGGGCATAAGTAAGACTTGTGTAAGAGTCTATCAAGGAATTGACTGGATTGTAGCGTTCAATGATCGAAATCTATCTATTGCAATGTACAAATGTTTCTTGCCAATATTGGGAGTTATTGACTCTCACATTTGATAAATGACTGTTTATTTATTGTCAAACACATCTGCAATCGTCACTACGGTTTAGACCGTCTTATCATCCTCTTTTTCCTGTGGATACTGGGTCCACGGGAGCATAAGCGGTCCCTGTATTCGCCACGCAAATAGGTAGCTTCTGCAAAACTGTCGTTGGGACACTGGACTGCTATTTTGCGGAACTGTCATGTCCGTCAGTGAAATGTAACGGAGACCGTAAGCCCCCGGGTACGTCGAGTTCCTTTACTAAAATGAAAAAGTCATACAATCCGCTAGAGTTGGTTCATCTCGTCTCATAGAAGCGGTAGAATGGTGGTTATCTAGCATGGGAAAGTCGTTAGATATTCATACGTTTCTTTATTTCATTGTTGGCCTCAGGTTTTCAAAAGATCTATGATGTGAATAAAGTTGGGGCAGAAGACCATCTAACTGACAAAGCTGCTGTAAACAATTAGAAATGAATGCAGTCTTTTTAGATGGGCAAGGTTGGTGTCAAGTTTTCGACTGTCGACTGGCGACGAAGAATTACGAGTTTTATTCTAAATCTTGAGGAGGAATTTGAGATATCCTTCGAGGGCTCCTAAACTCCCCGTTCAGATTACTGATGGGCGCCAGAAAGGACGTCTCACCGTAAATATCGTCGTCCTGTCCGGTTCGGCTAATAGAAAACCTTTTTGTTTGGAATGATAATACTTCAAACAAAATTCCTAGTGAGCTGCTGGACACGCCGAACCGTCCCGACAGTCTTGCCAAAATCAGCTCAACACCCAAAACCCCAAACCAAAAGCATCCAGTCATTCCACCTCCAAAATCTATGGAAATAATTTACAACACCCCACCAACCTCTTCAACGGAAAACACTTTACAACAAAACATTCCGGCTTTAATGCTTTTTCATACACCTCAATCAGTTCCACCACATCCCCAACAGGCCTGGATCCCGAGACGTCCACAAAAATCTTGGTGGGCCGGACACCCAGTTTAAGGATCGCGCGCACATCAAAGGCGTCGAGATTGTGGAAATGGAGATTAGGGAGGTGCGCGAAGCGGGTTTTGGAGATTTGGTGTTGAACAGGGGATTTATCTATTCCGTAAACCTTTTTGGTAACTTTAGTATGAGTGTTGGCAAGAGTCTTCAAGTATATTTGCCGTACACACCTCGACAGCTTTTTGGGCCAACAAGGATGCCGTGACGCCTTGGGCTGAGCCGAGTTCGAGGACGGTATCCGTGGGCGTGACATAGACGTCAATAGCCTTTCGGTATTCATCCACGTTCTCTGTTACGATAATGGGAACGCCTGTAAGGTCATGTTTGGTCATGCCGCGGCGAACCAAGATGGTTGCTAGATGCTCTTGTTGAGAACGACCGTAGCATTTGCTTGTGTTGGATGACTGTGCCACTGATCGGTGGTGAAGTTGAGTTTGGTAAGCGATGGTCGCCTTTCACTAGTTCAAGGTCTCTGGTTGGTGTCGACGCAGCCAGATACAGAAAAAAAGCCATCCGCACGATGGTTTACGATTATGCTCCAGTTCAACAGATAAAAATGATATGATATTCAAATCTACGCAGACAGACAGTATGTGAACTTCAGGTTAACAAAAAACTAAACTTTCAAAGTTCTAGACATCGAACAAAATGAAATACATGAAAAACATGAAAAGAAAACTCCTGAAACTAACGGTAAAGCACAGATATCACTCCAATAGCACATAGCAATTGTAACATGTCCCATCTTATTCTTCATCTTCATCATCGTATGGTTGACCGATTGGTGATGTTTGGTTTGTCCCTGCACCAACAGGTCCAAGGGTCTTGATTGTAGCAGCTCCACCAATTGTCGGTGCAAGATTCCTGCATACTCCTGCATCAAAGTCACAGCCAATTTTGCCTTTAAGTGCATTCTTAAATGTTTCGAGAGGGCAAACCTCACTGGGGCATCCAGGGACAACGACAGGGACTTCATCAGAGAGTACGCGGACATTGTAGCTGTTGTCGGCGCATTTGTTGAGCTCAAAGATGACATTCCCAGCAAAGGGAGAAAATGTTTTCCCATTGAATGCGCGGGAGAGGATCTGTTCGTCCGTAGCGTTCCCGGCGAGCCGATCACCCTTGAAGAGACCCAAGGTGGTAATGATGGGTGCAATCGTCTCGGCGTGCGCGAATTTAAAGATACCCTTGGCAGCATCAGCTGCATTGGAAACGATTTTATCCATGTTGTTGGAGACGGTTGTAACGAGGGAACAAGCCAACTGTTCGTTAATCGGAATTTCGTATCCTTTAACAAAATTGAACCCCAAGTCTTCAGCAAAATCGGCCATGATGAATTCATCGGGACGGAATAGGGAGCAGAACCCGTCTATTTTGCCCTGGATCGTGTTTTCGAATGCACAGAGTTTGAAGAGGTTGGTAATATCTTGTTCGTCCAAGCCTTTCAACTGATAGTCGTTCGCCAAGCGTAGAATAATAGCGGGGTATCGAGCTGACTTAAACTGGGTGTCAGGTTGTTGTAGATATTTTTGGGTATTCTTGGCGTCCACGTAGTTTTTGCAGGCTTCATGCGGACGGAGATCGGCATCAAGTTCTTTAGGGACAATAGCGTTTTTAAGGGCGGTTATTGCGGTGTCAACATTCGGCTCGTCCACCATTCCCCTGATAAAGGACTGACCACTCGCAATGGAGCGGGAAACATTCGTAGAGGCCCATTGCAAAGTTTTCGGGTCGGCAAGGATAGCTTGGTAGCGTTGTTTGATGCGCTTGGCAAGGTCAACGTGGTCTTGTACGCCTTGGGTGGTCAATAACCCCGCCACGGTGTCGCTCCATGGGAGTTGAAAGTTGCTCAGGAATGCCAGCTTGGGATCAACTGGAACGTAGGATTTGAGCTTATCAAGGGTAGAAGTGAATTTCTTCAAGTCCCCTATGGGTTTGGCGGCGTTAGAGCAGTCTCAATGATATCTCAATAAACGTAAAAACCCTTACCCTTAGTGGGATTCCTCGTCCCATGTCGCGCCACGAGTTGAACCTGAACCGTTGTGCAGGTTCCCTCCCCAGCCCTGCGGTACTTTGTTCGCGGCTTTGGCGCGTTCGAATAAGTAGAGACGACGCTCCCAACGTCCGGAATATTGTAGGGAGACTTTGTACTAATGGCATGGTCCAGCGATGGCTTTGCCAGAATCGGGAGCGTGTTATCAATGATTGGGTCAGGGATTGCACCAAAGGAGGTTGCCACCAGGCCCATGGTGAGTCCAACGATGGAGAGATGATTGAGTTGAGGCATTCTATGAGTTCTATGAGATCTATGGGGAGTCTATTGGGGGAGTCTATATATCTAAGTTCTTTGCCTTTCGCTTGACGGCTAGAAAGTGGGAGGAGAACATCCCGGTTATTTATATTCCTGCAAAACTTGTTCATTGCAATGAAAACTCATAAAGAATATTTGAGTAGACTCCCCGAGTAGGATTTTTTTTTTTAGTTTTTTGGTTAAGTGGACTAGAGCAGGACGACTCAAAGTTGAGCATCAAAGTTGGAAGCCTACCCTTCAACCACCGACAAGAAGGCTCCTATTCGTTTGGCCGTGTTCCTGAATTGGATGTCCGTACCCAAATAGACAATGTTTCAACGATACCCTCCTTGTCCAGATGGAATGCGCAAGTCGAAATTCAGATGAACGTAGCTCTTCATGAAACAAGCACGACTACCAGTTAAGCGAATGTTCTCCGGAGCGTTCCCATAAGTCATTTTTTTGTCGCCTACTCTTTTTTGCTGGTGGGTTTGGCATAAGAAAGGTCTGTTTCGGGTCGCTAGTCACCACGACGTGAGCGATTTCCACGCGAATGTTTCAAGGCCCGGTCTTGGTTTCGTTTTAGCTTGACGTATTGAGACCAAAACCCCAACTCAACAACGAGCTGCAGAGAGGGTTCCCCATGAAGCAAGTCTCGAACATCAAGTCTCCTTGGGAATAGAGTAGCTATTGGAAAAGAATTATTCCACAAGCACCAACATTCCACAGCAAAAAGTCAGGGTAGTTTGAAAAACGACTAGGTTTCTGGGAAATTAAAGTTATGTACCATGTAATTGGAGTGTAAAAATCAGATCTGCCCAGAGTCAAAGTTTTTTAAAGTTTGAAAAGTGTCCAGTGCTGACACACATGCACTGGTAGCCAATGATGCTCGATAAAGCTCTTGAATGCACGGCAATGTTTCCACTCAACTGCATCAAAGTTGGGGTCTCTAGCCGACATATACATTTACAATGCAAACCTCATTCGTCAGGGTGCTCCCAATGCCCCCAGGCAATGACTTGCACACAGCTAAAAGAAAAATAGTCTTCCAGACCTTATCCACTCAGAATGCCCACCATCAGTTACACCATGGTGCAGGTTGAGTAATGCTGGGCATGGTAGTAATATGCAATACGCTTCCCCGTCCCCTTGAGATCTTTTCAAAATTTTAATGGATGAATCGACGTTGTGCTGCTTGTCTGTAAGCTTGGATGAGAGGTCCCAGCTTCATCAACATTTCCACACCTCATTTTAAGGTTTCAAGCCAACTGTTATGGTTGACATGATATCCTGCGAAGGACATAGATGCTACAATACTCCAACTCGATCCTACCACCATTTTTTCGCACTCCAAGTCTAGGCCAGTTGCTTTTGACTAGCTGCATTTTGGGTCATGTAATGCTTGCAGAGTACGTAAGCATCTCACGTGGAATACGATATCCACCCCGCGCCGAACGTTCCATGCCAAGCGTGCTGTGTAAGACCCATCTTGGCACATTTCCACACACAACATTGCCTTTGTTGACTCTCTCCGATCTACCATCCGAGTACCGTTGTCGCCCACCTACAGCAGTCTATATCGTCTGGGTTTTGCCTTTGTGTTTTTGCTTTTCGGATTTATCTTTTATCACTGCAACTTGCGAGTGAAACATGTCTCTTGGGTCGGAAATCAAGAGTGGAAAGTTTACAATTTATGCCCAATGGTATGCTATCTTTGAACTGAAGGGCTTACGGAGGGATATTTTGGGTGGAGGATATGCCTGCATAAAGGAGTCTGTACGGAAATAGCGGAGCGCTTTGGTCGTCAATACACCAAAAATGTTGATTCTGGAGAAATGGATATAATCATTTTACTCACCTGTCGTCTTTTGTTCCTATTCAGGGCCGCTATTTTATCAGTTATCTGTAAGTATCTTTTGTACATTCGCACTGCGTTCACTGTTGCAACTAGCTCATTTTATTTGCCTCAGTCCTGATCGTATTTAGCATCACAAATTTCATCTCTGTGCTTCCCTTTGCAATCATCTCATGGTATGCAGGTTTCATTTATATTCTTGTAGCTGAAACTCAGTATCGGTTTGTCGATGGATAGGGTGGAAGCATTCTTCATGATTTGGCTCGAAATCCCTTTGTTGACGGTTTGTTTGCCAGGCGGTCCAAAGATGTAAGCATGTGTTTTGGTCAAGTGGCCCTTTGATTCTGTTGTTGACAATGCTTTGAAGTGAGTCTTTTAAACAATTCTTTGCCAACACTCTGTTCCGATCGGCTCTTTACGCGGTGTAAGTACTGGTCTCCCCTCTTAATGTTAAATCTTAATGAATTTTACAAACGCCCCTTGCCAATTACCAGGTTCGCGGTTCTCATCTGGCTATCGATCCTTATGCAAGCTACCTCGTTACTTACCGCAGCCATTACCCTAACACTGACATGTGTTTTCTATCGTAAGCTCTCGTGTCTCTCTTCATTACCCTCAGTCATCCCCTTACACCTCTCCTTTCACAGTGATCAGCGTGTTCAAAAAGGAAGAATTGGAGCGAAGTGGTGTGACAGGTGGTCAAGGTGTTGCTTCGGCAGCAGCCATGGGGCGAGTGTAGAGGCGCATGGACATGCTTTGAAAGACGGGATACATGAGAAGAACGTCACGGAATCCAGTGGAAAGTTACGATATCTGCACATGAAGAGTAGATAGTGAATAATGTGCTAGATGAAATCTTACACAAGAGTGCTGTGTGTCGTCACCGCAAGGGATGTCTGCCTGGAGAGCTTGTACATTTTGCAAACAACGCATAGGATATATCTGTATTATTAAATACCCATCTATCCATATCAATTGCTGATCAGTGTAGGTGCCCCGTTTTCGCTCAGCCAGCTTCATCCCATTCAATACCCGACAGCTGGCAACGGCACGACACCACTCCTCCCTGCTTCATCAATCCTCATCAAAACCGTGCTCAAGTTATTTGGCATGTGATCGGCAGCCATCGAGATGGAAATCTCAATCTCTTGAAACTCTTCAGGGGATGCCCACACGGGGCGATAGGTATCTCTTCTTCTCCGTGCTTGAGATCGTGGGCGTTTACGAAAGCATTTCGAAAAGAAGCTGCGACGCGTCGTGTACTCTGGTTCAGAGTCATTATCAAAATCGTCGGAAGCTGGACGGGAAAGGAGGGCTACGGAATCAGAGCTGGAGGGAAGAGTGGAATAGGAATCTACTGATCCAGGTATCCGTTCTTTGCAAAAGTAGAGGACGCGTCCAGGTAGATATGTTGTGGGATATTCATCGTTCCAACTTCTCTTTCTCCTCGACCGGTGTTCGCCAATTTCCACATCCCTCCACGCCCCATCCATTACATTCACCTGCGGCCCATCCAGACCACCATCCTGTCCAGCCCGTCGCTCATACCATGGCGCGCCGAAACATTCTCCCAGCAAAAACGATCCCAGTACGCGTACTTTGTGCTCATTGCATGTATCTATCAGATCATTCACTTGTTGTTTGAGCTTTTCTACCGTGTTGCGATTGAGACGGGGGACAATGTCAGAGCCGAGGACGACAGATGTACAAAACGTGGCAAAGTATGCATTAGCTTCGTGGGTAATCATACATCCAGGAGGTGAATATGCAATGGCACGAGCGGTGGGATAGGAAGTCGTCCGAAGAAGGAAAGCCAGTAGGGCAGCAACGCCCTAAATACGTCAGGGATATGAGCTTGTTGGATTCCCATATGGCAAGTTTTCCGCATCACAAAAGTTCACTTACCCCTCCCAGCGAGTGGCCACAGCATACTAAGCCATATCCTTTATACCGACTATTCTCCTCCAACAACAGCCTCCTCAGGGTGCCTGAAGCCTCCAGCTCGTCCTTCAAATTCCTGGCCGTTCGAAACATCCCAGCATGTGTGTAAGCCTTCACATCACCAGCAAGCCCAGGAACCGTTATTTCTTCCAAGTCGCAATGCAAATCCACCAATACATCCGCCGTGGACAAGGTACCTCTAACGGCAATGACAATCGTCTGACGCGGGTGATCAAAGCATATTGCAAACGGAGTGCGAAAGAGGCCTCCTTGTAGAGATAGGTATATGAGATCGGCATGTGGGAGTTGGTCCGAGAGAGTCGGAGATGAGGGCAGGCAGGGAATGCAGGATGTTGCAGTAACTGTGCGGATGGCGGCAATGGCGGTGTCTGGTGGTGCGCGGGACCATGGGCAACAAAGATGATATACTCCACGTGTAAAGTTGGTAAACATAAATAATGGTAGCCCGTAAATGGACTCTGCATATTGATAAAAGTAGGTAATGTCTTGGATATCTTCATATCGGGGAATGTCCAACGCTGTGGGCGCAGGAAGGGTAACAGATATTCTTGGGGACGTGTGTTCCGAGCTTGATCGATTTACCAGCGATTCTTGAACTGCCAGTGATACCCTTCTCGTCCCCATTGCGTGCTCTTCCGATCCGGAAACGCGGGCTCCCAGTTGCTCACTCGGCCATTTCTTCCCGCTCATCAAAGCTCTAGCAGCCTGCTGTTTCCGCCTCAAAAGGACAACGCCAACCAAAATATCACTAGGGACTGTTTCCACATCCTCCAAAAACTCTGCAAAAATCCTCGCAACATCCGATAGCACATCGGGTTCGTCCCCGCCGGACCCACCATCCACGGTGCCCGATCTGGAATGCGAAACAAAGAGAAAACTCAACCGCGTTCGCCAGAGAGCGGTGCGGTCGATGCTGTCAACATTTAGGGGTGTTGATCGGAGGTACAAAAGAAGAACCGCTATCAGGTAAACTGTCACCGCGGCGGTACTCAGGTATATCAAAGAATGGATAAGGAAACCAATATGGGAAGCTGGCGTGCATATGAGGGGATCTGAGCCAAGAATGAGGTGGAGACCGTAAACCTGTGTTGCCTGAGAGAAACGAGAGGCGTTGTGTATCAGTAGATATCCAAATGTGTTGAGCAACGGGGCGGGAGCTGCGGCTTACCCTAACCTACCAGCTCCAAAAGCATTAACCCAGAATGACAATATATGGGCTTACTGATTGCTCAAGAGACCACACATCAGAACGCAGGCATAGAGTTCTCAAAGAACAACCGAAAGAAAACGAGGCACTCACTTGATATGCCTCCTTGGCCTCGGGTCCGCAACGGTTCCCTGTAGCGACAAATACGCAATACACGTTTCTGCCACTAATTCCATAACAAGAGTCACGACGCTCATGACAAGGTACGTTTCAAGACCATTTGGATTTGTGCATGTTCCTGGTGGGTTGTTACGGGTTTGGTGGTATACCACGGCTGCACCTAGGAGCCTGCCTTCGAAATGAGAACCGCGATCACTATATAAGGAAGACGCAAGTCACAGACCATATCGAGTGCACAACAAAACCATACAAGGCCGGGAAGAAGAGATCATCACTACCGACGTGCCATCGTCGGTTGAAGAGAATCAAGCTTGGCATTTCAACATTTGTCAGGACGAAAAGTAAAGACTAGGCAAGAGTGTCAAAAAGTCCGCCTGCTCATGGTCATGCGTGAGGCACAGTCATTTCAGAATATAATGACTGTGCCGTACACGTGTCGTTGCTGCTGACGTGATCTGCTTGCGGCTGCATCAACGACGACGTCTGCGATGGAGGGGCAACTTCAAACAAAATGGAAATGGGATGGAGAGTGCACAAGTGTTGATTCCACATGCATATGCAGTACTAGCTAGATCTTCACTTTCAGTACGATTTGGTGACACTACGTATCGAACGGTTCATACGCCTGGCAAAACGTGAGTGTTTTAAAGCTCCCATGCGATCCACTATCGCACATGGCATCCGATATGACATGCTGATCACTTGCCGTACGTCGCATACTCTTTGGCTGTGCTATTGCTGTGCATAGTTTTGGCTGTCTACTCGCCAGCGTTTCCAAAATGCTCAAATAGATCCCATTACGCTGCTGACAAGCCCCCCTGTGACCGCGCCACCTGCGTGATATGCCACGTCAACTCCTTTGTCGCTTTCCCACCGTTTTTCACCTGCTCTTTTCTATGCTCCACCTTTGCCAATACGTTTGAATTGCCGCTTGCGGACGAGGACGGAGAGAGCAGCAGAAGCAAGGATTGTCATAGTGTTAACATTGTATTGTTTTTAAGGTAAGCAATTATGCATAGCGGGCAAGCACAGAGCCGACAGAACTGACAACACAGTTGCGTTCTTTTTGGTTTCCGAGATGGCAGACGAAATGGAGTTTCACGATTTAGTCCAGGTGAGTTGGATTTACATGTATGGGACAAAACCTGCCAAATTGTCGTATGGAAACATGGCAGAGCTGGAACTTTAGAGAGCACATCAGAGTACAGTAGAGCTACCATCCCGGCTATCGCCTATTGATTGTCATACTGCCCCCTCTTGACAACCTGCCTCCCATATGGTTTGGGTTGCTGACGCTCTTGTCGGTGCTCAAGGTTGACTGGGCTGGTGAAGACGGCGAGCTTATTGTGAAGTCACCGCCTTCTCCTCCTTTGTCCTTTCATAACGTGGGAGATATGGACAAGGAAGAGATGCGCGAAAAGGAGATTACTGAACAAGAGGAAGAAAACGTGGAAAACAGTTCCGAGGTGTCGACTGACGGCTTCGATGATTTGGGTGTTTCTGAGGAGCCTGTTTGTAGTGCGAAGGAAGAAAAGAAGATCGAAGACGAGCCTGTCATCCTTGTACAGAATCCGGTGACGGATTTACCTGCACCAGCTACTCCTGCTATGCCAGTTACCATTCTGTTTACGGGCCATCCTCTTCCACCGAGTCATCCAATTATAGCAAGCTTTTGCCACGTGGCTTCACGGACACGCATGTATACACTCACCACTCTACCGTCAGGCGTAAAACCTACCATTACCTTGCATGTCATTGCGGACTTGAATGCTCTGTTTATTTCTGCCATGAATGGCACTCTTGTCGAGACGGCAGCTCGGTCTCCGATTTTCCTTCCTATTGTTTGTCATTCGGCCAACACCGACAAGTCAACCCAAGGAACTATTACTTTGGCGGTACGCAGAGGATTGGCAATCTGTGGCATTGAGTATGTGAAAAATGGCACAGGCGGAGTGTTCACTGAGCGAGAGATTTGTGGGATGAGTAGGAAGCAGATCATGTCGATTGTGACCAATGGAAAGATCGAGGAGGATGAAAGTCCAGGCTACAAGTTCCGCGAGTCATTGGACATGGCTTTCAAGCTTGGCGGGCCATGGATTTTAGGCCTCTTGATGAGCTGGCTGTTTGTATTTGCGGTGTTCACTGTGTGCAGCTTCCATCGGGGAAGTGCATTGGGAGGTGTTCGCAATCCAGGGACGATGATGCCTACCAACGCTCAGCAAGTAGTCGGTATGGTTGACAGGGTAGTGAGCGCGATTGTGGAGGATTCTGAGAGTACCATTAAAATGGAATGGAGTCCATCTTTGGCTGAAGTTGAAAACGGTGAGCACATCAAACGCGTCGACTTTAAAAGCAATTCTTTGACATCAGCCATGCAGATCATCCTTCGCCAGTACCATCTACAATGGAGAGTGAAACTTTAACCCCATCTATCCCAACTGTGGCTAAACAAGCTGAGCAAGTGGATAAGACAGAATGCAGTGAAGAGGCTACAGAACAAACGGGCAAAGCGCCGGAGGATCAAGTCATCGACCAAAATTTGGAAAAGCATGAAGCTGACGCGGACAATGGACCCAAGAATTTCCCGCAACAAACTCCTTTTAAACCTCTGATCAGTTCAGTTGCACTCACTCTTCCAGCCGCGGTTGTTCTTCCAACTGCACATGCCCCCCCTCCACAGCATATATTACCATCGAAAACGGGGAACACCACGCACACCACACCACTCATCACCCTGCCCGCATCGCTGCCGACACTCTTTAACGCCTTGCAGGCAATTTTCAAGGTAGTCATGGTACGGTGGAAAAGAGGTGTAGCGCGTTTGAAGGAACAGATGCAGGTTGAGGGAAAGATGGTGGTAGAGTGGTTAGACAAATGGTGGAATGGCCATATTTGATGAGGGAGTATGGCGTCTCTTGTGGTGGTGAGAAGTCTTGCGTACGATCGCAGCAGGCCTTGTACAATAATTGCAAACTGGTGAGTACGAGAGATTTTGTGTAAAGAGGCGGTGGTTAAAGTTGCGGCGTAATCTCTTGCTCTTTTGTCTTTTGTGAGTTGTGGCTTTTGTATATATGAAAAACAAAACATATTGTCGCTTTTACGATAGCATTTGGATACGAAACGGATCGTCAAGTGGAGATGCTTGTATTTACTCAAGTCCATCAAGAGCGAGCAATGGAACGGAAAGCTCACCCCAAATGTCCTCCTGGCGCACGACAATTAAATTTGGGACACAAGCGCAAGAAACCCCGTGCTCCTCAAAGTGGTCCTCCGATGGGCATCATGTGAACAGTTGCGGAGCCCAGTCTGTCAGCCGGATGCACACACACACACACTTTTGTTGTTGAGGCTGTCCAGCGGCAACAATGGAAGTGCCGTTAGAGATGAAATCTGGTTGTCTTTTGGCCTGGCAAGAAATCTCGTCCGCGTTCATTCCTTTATTTTAGGGCGCTTACCCCCATTGCCATGATGGCAGTTTGATTGACAATTGTGTGTACAATTCCATTCGTTGTTGGGTGCAGATAAAAAAAAGGCCTATTCTTTTTATATAAAGTCCTTTTTGACGGCCTCATTTAAAGGGCACGTTGACATGTCTCCCCCCCAAAACGGCAAAGTTGGAAATTGTGGTGTAGAGTCGCATCTTAATTATCCGCCCTTTTTAACAAAGCCTCATGCATTTCCACTAGTTCATTGTTTTTTTTGGACATTACAAACGTTTGACCAAGTGATTTACTGAAGCAAGTCTCTTCTATTGGGTTGGCACATGAACGTTGAAGTATTAGGATCGTCTCAACGTGGTGAAGGCGTCCACGCACTTGGAGGAGCTCCGCCATCTGAGCCAACAACGACAACACAGTCTGCTCCCATTGCTTTGACATTAGACAGCCCAGTTGAAAGACAAATACCCATACAGGATTCTGCGCCGAACCAACCAGAGACCGCACCTACGGCAGCTATTGAGGATGAGCCGCCCGCGGTAGCCGTGCCCATTGTGCCACTATCTGCAACACCGCCGCCCTATGGACAAACCGAAGAGCAGAATCGTAAGCTCTTTGTGACATATCGGAGTCGGTTACGGCGGACGTACATGTTTCCTGTGCTGACTTGGGTGCCATCGTTTGGACTTATCTTGGTGGGTACACCTGAAAACTGTACCTTGAGCCTGGTACTTATGTATCCTCCTAGTACTACGCCATCGTTGCCAACAGTCAAAACCTCTACACCTGGCTCGCAGTCGGACTATGGGTCGTCCTACTGTTTTGCACGTACATTGCCTATCGTTCAAAGTTTCATCGGCTCAAAGAAGTTTCTCAGCTCGGGCTACTTGCCTCGCTTCCAGAAGAGGAACTCAATGACATTGTCATGAATGGCGCAAACGTCCGACCTCCACCCCAGTATGATGATATGTTGATGAGATATGATGAACCATTGCCCGCCTATCCGAATTCCTCAACACGAGCGGGGAGTGTGAGGAGTCTACGGAGCGTCAGAAGCACTAGAAGTATGCTGACGATCAGGAGTATGACGAGATGGTGGGCTGCTCCACGTACGGGGCGGCAGATTGTGGAGATGGACGAGATTAGGGTCGATGACATTGTGTCAGAGCGCGAGCGACAAGGCAACCTACCGGGATCGGTGCAGGAAGATAACTCGCCAGCAGCAGCGGGATCCTCGATCTCTCCACAATCGCATGATGTCATAAATGACAGTGTGAATCCTACCGTCTGTAGCGTACAGCCCAATGAACACGGATCGTCCAGTCAGATGAATGATAGAACAGTATGCATCGTTCCCTCAAATAGCCCGTCGCCCGCAGTGCCTTCGTCAATAGGCCGCATAGGACCGCCGCCGTCGCCTGGCACAGCTTTCGAGCGAACACGTCCTGACCGGGCTGCATGTGCTGCGTTGGTATGACATCCGATCAAATCTGCTCTATGGTTGTTGGTAATACCTATTTTGTGGCAGCAATTTGTTGTTCCGTACAGCGCAATTTATATATTTGTTGATAGTATAGTTTTTTTCTGCCACATTCTAATTTCTATGTGTTTGTATTATTGCTTTGCGCTAGTATGTGAACCTTTGATGAAAAATAAATGTACAGTGTGTTCTTTTTTTTTGCGAGTTCTGTCCAGCCTTATGTCTAGACATGTGGGTTTAATGACATTTGGTAGGGCTTTCATACATCAACAATACCACTCCAGGAAACATGCCTGTGCGTTTTGATCTGCTCAACACAGCACTAGATTGCCAAGCACTAATGTCAAAGCACCTCCGCATGCAAATACCGTCGCAAAGAACCGCATCCCGTCGCTGGTGTTTTCGCCTTTCGCCTCGATCCAGCGCTCAACAAGGGTTTCTAAAACGTGACCTGGCTGATGTAAGCAGTGAAATATTTTGAAGGTTTTGGACATCCTTTGCGCAGGTGCTATCGTTTGCGACATTGCGCACGACAGAGGCCACTGCAAATGCACCACTGGACAGGATGGTAAGTGCAAAGGAACAAGCGGAAGGAGGCAACATTAAAAGTTCCAAGGATGCTAAATTCCAAATTTTTTCTTGTACAAATAAGCCAAAACTACGACCCTTCAAGGATATTGCTGTAGAGATCAGGTCGAGATGGCCCTACTACGTGTCAGACTGGGTCGACGGTTTCACAGATAAAAAGGTCCTCGCCGCTGGTGTATTTATTTGTGAGTAAGAGAGGGCCGTAGGTATGAGGCGGATGTAACTTTCAAGGTGGGCATGGACTGATAAGCTCACATGGTTTGCTTCTTCTTTTCCGGCCAGTTTTCGCAAACGTTGCGCCCGCCATCACGTTTGCATTCTACCTCGACGATGAAACGAAATCTGCCGTTGGCGTGTCCGAAGTCCTTCTGTCAAGTGCCATTTCCGGTGCTATCTATGCCATACTTAGCGGTCAGCCGCTGGTCATTATTGGCGTGACAGGCCCAACGTCGATCTTCACTGTTACAATAAACGCAGTGGCCAGATCGATAGGTGTAAGCTTCCTACCCTTCTATTCGTGGACAATCCTGTGGTCGGCATTTATGCACTTGATTCTGGCGGTTGTGGGTGCCTGTACACTGGTCCGAATTGTGACAAGGTTTTCTTGCGAGATATTTGGGGCTTTGATTGCTGTGGTGTATTTGTTAAACGGTGGTAGGGAAATCGTAAGGGAATTTTCAGAAGGCACATTCGAGGTACGCTTGGTATAAGTTTCTTTTTATGAGCATTGTAAAGTAGTTTTAATGATCTTTCTGCATTTCGGTTTAGACGGGTCTTTTATCCCTCCTATTTGCGCTGATAACCCTTTGGCTTTCCATGCAACTTGGCGCGGCCCGGCACTGGCACTTTCTTCGAAGCTGGATGCGCGCCCTCATTGCGGACTATGCCATCCCCATCAGTGTCACCCTTGCAACTGTCGTATCGGTCGTTATTCCACGTGTTAATCACGCTGGTCTTTCCCGGTTGAATGTTCCCTCCGATAAGCCTTTCTTGACAACCACAAATGGTCGTTCTTGGATTGTGGAGCTTGACGATATTCCCGTATGGGGAGTCTTTGCGGCGCTCATCCCTGGATTCATATTGACGATTCTGTTCTATTTTGACCACAACGTTTCCTCCCTGTTGAGTCAGGTACATTTGATGTTTCCGTTCGCATAGGTGTAGTGACCGTAAAATGCTAACATGGCACTCTTTAGCGCCCAGAGAACAATCTCTTGAAACCGTCCACCTACAATTGGGACTTTTTTGTCATCGGTCTCACCATGATTCCGTGTGCTATTTTGGGCATCCCTCCCTGCAATGGTCTGATCCCTCAAGCACCTCTGCACGTGCGAGCTCTCGCTAAAATTCGTCAAAAGCCTTCTGTTCACCATCCAAATCGCCTTGTCGAGGTGTGGGAGCGCGTCCAAGAACAACGTGTGTCAAATCTTATGCAGGCGCTCTTGACATTTGTAGCGCTGATTCCACCAGTCTTGGGCATTGTTGGGTTCATTCCCCGTGCAGTCCTTGCCAGCCTTTTCTTGGCTATGGGGTTTGCTTCATTTGTTGGCAATCAATTTGCCCAACGCATTGCATTGTTTTTCGCTGATCCTGCGCACGCGCGATTGGTGTTTTCTCACCTTCATGCGGTTCCGTTTTCGGCTTGTGCCAAATTGACTGCCGTGCAATTGGTCTTTTTGGCTGGAACTCTTGGTGTGACGGAATCAGGAAACGCCGCAGCCCTAAGTTTCCCGTTGTTTATTGCGGCGCTGGTACCTATTAGATATTACGTTCTGGGTAAATTCATCCCGGAGCGGTATTTGGAGATTCTTGATGCAGACGATGGACGAGAATTCATTACGGACGCGGAAGGAGCAGGGCGAAGGCGAGGTCGAAGTGGGAGCCATTCTGTGGAAAGGGAGCTGGGTCCTGGTACGGGAATGGAAGGCATCGGTATGGGTGGTGGTTTTCATCCAAGACCATCCAGTGAGGATGAAGATGAGATGGTGGAGGAGATTGAGGTAAAGGTGGAGGAGGAACTGGATCCCAATCAATCATCAGAGGGATTTGTCCCAAAGAATGTTGTCCATAGAGGACGTAAATAGGTTTTTTATTTATATTATGACATTGAGCATGCGATACTCGACATTAAATATATAGGACTCTTTGTATGTACGCAGATGTATTCCATGCAGCTGTTTCTGAGATGGCGAGTGTTGACAAGCAGTGGATGGTCCATATGAAAAGGGGACAGGTGGAAAAGGTTGGCAGATCCAAATCCTACATTTGCCTGAAAGAAGATGAGCAATTGCCGCACATGCCCGAGTTTGAAAGTCACAGTTGCTGCTTTCATATCCATTAAAAAACTCAAGTGTCTAATTCAAAAGCGTCTATTTCAATATCCATCTCGGTCAAAATTGCAATAATACAATATGATAACGCATCCATCAAAAATACAAGTAGATCCCGTTAATCCACTTCCCACACTGGTCTTGTTCCCGGTGTCGCTCCAGAGTTTGGACTCAATGGCCTTTCAGAACCTCTAACCGCCTGAATGATCGCCCCAAAAATGGAATCCTCAATCTCCCTCGCAGCCATCCGGGCGGACATTTCCCGTCCAGCCGCAATCAATGTATTCCCTGCACCCTCGTCCTCGTCCTGCAACTCTTCGTCGCTTCCTGTGCTATTAGTGTTCAGCCATCGAGAACTTGAAAGGAACCGAGGAACGATTGAGTGTGGCGATGAAGGTATCACCGCTTGTGTGGATGTAGCCACAGACGTCCCAGTCGGACGATTACTGTTTAACGTTCCGAATTCTAAGCGCAAGGTCCCACTCCGCCTTTCACTACTTTGCATCGTCCCTGAGCTCGTCGTAACAGGGCCGCCTCGTAGACTAGCAGGTAATGCCGCCCCCGCAAATCCACATAAAATCTCCTCCTCACTCCAGACCCCACCTTCCCCCTCGGTACCATCCCGTCTCCCCCGTCTAGGCAATTCAAACCACTCTTTCTCGACCGGACTGAGGCTAGTCCAGACCACCTGTGTCAGGGCTTCTTTGGCAGGTATGCTCATCCGGGCAAGCATGAGGTCAAAAAAGAGTTTGGTTTCCCGAGGTGTAAAGCAGGAAAAGAGGCGGAGGGCTGCGTCGACTTGAGGAGATGTCGTTGCCCGGTGGTAATAGTGGGAATACGGATTTGTGTGTCGAGGACTTTGTGTGGTGTTTGTTGGGGTACGAGGTTCTTGTAGATCGTAGGCGAGTTGACCCATGGCTACAATGACGCTGGATAAGTTGGAGAAAGGAAAAGATGACCGTTTTTAGGTACGAAAGGGAAGGCTCGAAAGAATATATCGTAAACCTAACTCAATGATCTCAGAGTTATCACATATTTTATACTGAAGGCTGTGCTGCTATTTATATCTTGATCAAGTATTCACGCATAAAGAGTCCTATACATAGCCCCTTCGACCCTCAGCGAGCTCCCAAAGGAAGGGGATATTCCGCTATTCCATCCATTGCGCCGCGACATTCTGGGGTAGGTTATGCAAGGTTATGCAAATCCAACAAAATAGATCATCCATCTAATCTAATGCAGATCTTCAAACTTGACATGGTCTACCCCACCGCTATGAGCTATTCAAAAAAACAAATTACCCCTAGCTATCCTATGTACTTCTCCAGATGCTCTGAAACCGCCGCTGCCATGTCTTCCACTCTCCAATAGCAGCCTGCCGATATTGCTTATTTAGAGTCATGAAAAGAATAGGATTGCAAAGTGTGTAAGAAATCGCCGTAACATAGGATAAGTAATCTGCCCAGACGGGAACCGGCCGCCATGTAACAAGATTGTAAAGAATGACCAAGAAAATGGGGGTCATGAGTACGTAGTAGGTTGATATGATGATAAATGCCTGTTTAGCGAGTGCATAGGCGATTACGTTGCTTTGGTGGGCAAGGCGGTCTTTGTGGGATCGACTTTGGCGTTCGCCGGGTTTCTGGAACAACCTCGTCTTGACCGTTCCTGCCAATGACAAGTGAGAGCTTGATAGCTTCACATTGGAAAGCCTACTAGGAAATGACATGAGACTTTGTTGTGATGTAACGGAGGGTAGTTGGTTTGCATTTGAAGATTTGATCAAATTGGGGTCGGACCCATTGCCCGCTGGCCGAGGGATCGGAGGAAGTGCAGAGATACTTCGAGTATGATGGTCCGTCGGCGGATGTTCCGGGACCTCTGGTGATGATGGCTGCTTATGTCCTTCTTCATCCGCGTTCGGAAGAGGTGGGACCATCATAGATGGCGTATCTCCCTTTTCAAGAAACGATACGGCAGCCATGTTGGTCTGGGCAAAAGTAGATCCACCAGCGAGGGCCGTAGGAATCAAACCGTGAACTTCTTTTGACGAGTTGACGAATGTGCTGTAAATGCGCCAATACATCCACAGAGTTCCCACAAGTACTATTCCGACAAAAAATACGCCTTGACTGGCCCACACGGCGCCATGCCATGTCCCAGTGGACCCTGGAAGCATTTGTGGTTAGGAGAGACCAAAATCCTGGTTGATGCCTCCTGTAGCAAATATACTTACATGGCGGATTGCACCAAGTAGCTCCCGGATTAACCCCAGCGGCCCGCCCAAACACAAAGGGAAGCTAAAAGCAATAGAGATTTTAAGTAACTTATCATTTGCTGTCTTCTGGCAAGCAATTTGGTTCTTACCGTGGCGCAAGACAAGGACAGCACCAAAATAAGTGCAATCACAATCTTTATGTGTCGCATCGTTACCGTCTTCCTCCACACGATAGTCGCATACCGCTCCAGGGTGAATGCAAACATCACGGACTGAGCACAACAACCCCAGACTCCGTTAGTGAACCCCTGAATCTGGCACGTATAGTAACCGCCAATATGATATCCCCAGACCAACGCCGTGAAGTGCCGAAACCAGGTATCTCCATCCGCGATGAGATCAGTCAGGCAGATACTTAGGACAATGGCCTTGGCTGGTGCCATGGGCACTTTTCGCATGACCCAGAGGAAAACCAAATTGATGGTACATGATGTGAGCGTTAGGCTGAATCCCACAGTGTTCCACACTTGCTGCGTCTGGGTAAGGCGATATGGTAGATAAAAGGCGCCGTGGGACATCCCCATGGGGATATCGTCAAGTGTATATAATCCATCTGCATCGGGAGGCGGGATTCCTGGGTATTGACTTTGAGCCATTGGCAAAAAAACGCAGGGAAGAGTTGAGAGATGGTCTCTTCAGCCGCTTACAAAAGGGCGAGTGGATATTGGACAATCATCCGATATCAAAACAAAACATCGGATGGGTAAGAAAAAGAAAATAAACACTCACTTTTTCAGGATACGGGTGCACTATTTATATCTTTCCGCCACGATCCCTCTCAAAACGTGATTAACCTTGGTAATGCGTTTAACTGTGCTTCATTTGCCAATAATAGATTTACTCTACCCGCATTTCCCTATTTTACGCTTACGCGGCGATATGGAACAAAGCGCCTCGGGCAATAGGAGACGGATGTACCAAGTTTCTAGAGGAGCAGAAGCCCTTACTCTAAGCCCTGCTGCCCGGAGAATGTCTTCCTTGGGCCTAGAAAATATGTTCCTTACCAGGCTGGTATCTAAAAGCAAGTTTCGACAAGAGTCAGCCTTTTCAGACTACATGGAATGTAAATGAGAAATCCAGTGTTGGAAAATAGCCAGATTCAGATTTCAGTCGATAACATCAAAATGTGCTACACCACAAATCAAATGCAGCCAAGTCAACGAGCACCAGGAATTTTGTGCAGATACATTAAGCTTATAATTTAGCACCACTGTTCACCCTCCATTTCATCAGAAGCTGCAGGTTGTTGATCTGCCTCTTCCTCATCCATGCAGTCGTCCTTGTCACCCTCCAAGTTTGGCGGCGCTGAGACATCTCCCTCGAGTCCATCGTCAGGATTGTCCAGATGATCGAGCGGTACTGAATCAACCGCATCCTCCCGCATCTTCTTGTCTTCGTCGTCGGACTCCTCGCCTTGTGTTCTCAACCGCGGCCCCAAACTAATTGACTCAGACAGAGCAACGGATAAGTCGGCATTTTGCCCATGGCCACTCAACTGCTCTCTGTCAACATGGAGCCGATTTCCTTGTGAGTTCTCAATGGAGTGCGCTGATTTATTGGTAGCTGCTGTTCCATCAGACTCAACAGATCTTGAGGTATGCATTGCCTCCTCATGAACCAATTGGTCCTGACAGTCAGCAATGCCAAGACCATGAATTTCACGGTTCCCATCCGGATTGGTTAACTGTACCGTAATTTCTTCCTGACGATCAACTACTGCTTCTTGGGATACTAATTGACGAGACCCTTCAGCAAAACTGAAGCCGCAATTGTATGTTTTCGTGAGTAGCATCGACGGCTCATGGAATGTAAAAACCCTGGGCTCCATTTCCTTGCTCATGTTGACGCCTGCGTCGACGTCTTCCGCCTCGGGGGAATCTTGTTCTTCATGTCCAATCCCCTCTTCGTCGACAGCAACGTTTGGAAGTTCAGTCGGACTTGATGTGAGTTCTGCGACCTCCGGGGTACCCAGTCCTTCATATTCAACCATCTGTTCCTCAGCAACAACAGTGTTTGGAATGTCATCTCCTATGATGGGTGACGCGACACTGCCAGCGCAAGTTGTCTGACTGTCAGCATAGTCACTAACTCGATTAGATGACGCATCGATATCTGAATGGCATTCGGTATCCTCTCCATGTTTGAAGGAAATTCGTTCCCGTGTTCCCATGTTTTCCTCAGCACCTGACTCTTCGTCTTCCATTTCGACCTTTAAACTAGCGCCCTCTATGGTGACGTGAATGATTCCACATTCTTTCTGATTCGACCGGGTATCATCATGAGATATTTTGATCGGTGCGGATGAATCGCTAACTGTGCCGTCTGCGATGTCCATCACGTCGTTGTGATCTCCTTCCGGTGAGCCTTCCGGGGCCTTCTCAGAGTCCGATTGGTAGGGCTCCGTTACGCACTTGATGTCCTCCTGACGTCGCGTAAGACCATCGTCTCCTGCCAGTTCAGTATCGCATATAGATGGCCCAGTGCTATTATTCTCAGGATTAGTAGAGGTTGTAGTCAAATCCGTACGTGGCAGCGCTTCAATCTCTACGTTGCAGGCCCTCGCTGGGAGAATGGTGTCTCTTTCGCAAGGCCCATCAGCATCCATCATCACTGCGGAATGGGCTTGAGATTGGGAGGAATTCTCAACCACCCCTGCACGGTGAGCACCATCTAGTGGGATATCATGCATTGCTTCAAATCCCGGCTGGGGCATGACGCTAGATGGTTCAGCACCCGAAGCCACCCGCTTCGCAGGATTCTCTTCCATAATACACCCTAATGATGGAACTACCACATTAGTTGACGGGCAGCTTTCGCTTCGCTGCTGACAAGTTGTATCCGTCTCGTGCTCAATCTGTGAGACATAATCCACATCGGTGACATTGGAGTCAAGCTCTGCTTCATACGGAACAGAGGACACATCGTGCATTGCCCCCTCGCTGATTACAGGTAGCGTTTCACATTTGTCTTCCAAAGGCACATCCACGTCCATTGCCTCGTCACTATCGGCAACCGGTTCCATGCGATCGCGCATGCCAGTATCGTCTTGCCCTTCCTTGTGGACCTCTTGTTTTGCCGCCGCGATCCCCTTGACTTCCAGCTGGAAATCGTCAGATACCATCTTGCCGTCACAGTGATCTTGCGCATACTGATTTGAGTTATCGACTGTGTCATTTCTGATAGGCATTGCCAACCCATCAGTCGTTGGACTCGAAACCAATTCCTGACCATCCTCTCCTTCATTTCTTAGCGCTGCACGTTCCGAAGGTTGCGAAGCTGCCGAGTTGGAAGTTGGATCTGGTCGCGAAGGGGTTGCTTCGGCATCGACAGTACAATGGTCATGCATCCCAGTCTTGCGTCTTTTCCTTGGTGATGGTGACTCATACGAGCTAACCTCCACAGATGGTTTGCTAATAGTGTCTGCAATGTCTCCTTCAATCGCTGGGCTGCTACCGGAAACCCCGTCCGTCTCAAATTCAGGTTGCAAAGTGGGTGCGCTGTCCTGCATTTCAGCTCGGATGTCTCTCGCTCGCTGCAACAGTTCTTGAATCGTAGGCGAAAAGTTCATATGACCAGTAGTCCCGGGATTTTCGTTATCGCTTTCTCTCCGACGCTTTTTGCCATCATGGTATCGCGTTTGTAAAATTGTTCTGACTGAATCGAGCATATCTGATTCAGAAAATGCAAGCTTGGCGGTATCACAGAAATCAATCCGGAGCTGATCTCGACTTTCCGAGGCAAAAGCATGACCAGTTTGGCGAGCGGTGGAAATCTCCGGTAACATGATGACAGAGGAAAGCAGCGGCATTTCAGGTGAAAACAGAAGCGTTCCCGGTGTTATCACATGCTCTTCAGCTCGTAGTTGCCGTGGTATGACTTGCGCTTCTTGTGGTGCCTCTTGTGGTGTGGTTTCTGCTTCTTCCAACTTTGCTGCAAATTGTTTACGTTCTTCCTGTGTTTCCCCCAGGTCAAAGAACATAACCGATGCATCTTTCTCAGCTCCAAGCAAGGACGCAAGACTGGTTACTGCCTCGGAGGCCAGTTTTAAAGGGACATGATGACCACTGGTTGAGCGAGTTTTTTGATGCTGTATAGCTCCATGCAGCAGCTCTGCAGCTCGATCTCTGACGTTCCCTGTCGCCAGCCCTGAAGGTCGCCCATCCATCGGGCCATTCAAGAGGTTTTCAACGCCGCCAAGAATGGAGCACGTCTTCTCAATGGATACCAAAGTGCTCCCAATCACTGAAGGTGTCATCAAAGAAGTGCTGAACCGCCAGAAACACGCGTTAGTCACGTCAACAGCGCCGGTGCACTGTGCGCTCTAATAGTCACACTTACACTCCATCAGAGACTAGTCCCACAATCACGGAGCCATCTGACGTCTTTTCACAGATCTCCCGGATACAAAATTTATAGACAGACGTACGCTTTAACAATTGGTCTATCATATTAGGGTGGATGTATTAGGATTCAAGCAGACAGCTAAGGTAAGAAAAATGATCAGATTCGGGAGCTATGACTTACGTTTGTGCCCGAAACTTCCGACGCAGTTTGTTTTGAAGATAGCTGACAATGATCAGTGCCTCATTATTTAAATCCAGCAATAATAAATATATACCTACCATATGCACTATGCGGACTGCATACAATATATCGTGCAATGCCGTTAGGGCCACATGCCCGCCGAATGCAATGTTGCATTCTCTCATGATCGCGTTCTATCAATCCCTCTCTTTCTGTGCTAAGATTCAGGGTATCGGGACATGACGTAGGGGCACTAGTATCACCCTCATTACTCCATACTTTTAAAGGCTCTCCATTGCTTTTGTTAAAAAGCATCATGGAACAGTCACCTGGTGACGATCAGATATTCAGCGCTGGTGTTTCAGATCTGTGAAGCTTGTTCACTCACCGATATTGCAGAGCCATATATCACCGTCAATGAGAATAGCAAGGGCCAAGCTGGCACCACAATTCTCCGCCAAAACAGCATCCCTGACTTGTAGCTCATTATCTAGCTCTTGGTGCAGTGTGTCCAACCGCCTTGTAAGTTCAAGAGCATAGGTGTCGGACCCACATTCCGAAATTAGACTCCTGATTATCCGCCCCAGTACAGTCACCAGTACATTGCCAAGAAGAGCCAAGAATTGTTGTCCTGGGCTCCCGCGCCAAGTTTCGAGCGCTTTTTTGGACAGAGGAGGAACAAAGCCAGGTCCATGTGCGTCCATCAACGCAACGC
Organism: Spizellomyces punctatus DAOM BR117; assembly: GCF_000182565.1. Taxonomy (NCBI): domain Eukaryota; kingdom Fungi; phylum Chytridiomycota; class Chytridiomycetes; order Spizellomycetales; family Spizellomycetaceae; genus Spizellomyces; species Spizellomyces punctatus. The sequence continues at coordinate 53,079 of NW_015971562.1, forward strand.
ATGTAGCAGAAGTACTCTGTCTTGTATCATTCTCCTTCACGGGCAGTTCGATAGTAAAGGTTTTGTATCCATCCTCGTTGAGAGATAGAGTTCTATGGCCGCGAGGAAGTTGAATTACTTGGGACGGACCAGGGATTGAAGCGAAAAATGTGCGTGGACGAGAGCATGGCGCGGCGTGAGGTGCCTGAAGCTGCTTCATAGACAGGCATGAACTGACTAAGGACTCCTCATTTTGGACCGCCGGTTGCTCATCGGTCGTCATGCTGTGCCAGTGTGCTTGCGATCGCCAGCGTTTGTAGAATGGGAAGGTCGGGCAAGTTGACAAGCTCAAGAGTTGATAAACCCATTTTAGGATAAATGAAATAGATGTCACGGGGTTGTTCGGACTTCATCAAACCGGACATGAAGCTTGGATCTGAGCTTTGGATGGGTAATGTGCCCCAACCACCTGCTAGCCATCACACTAGTCCTTGTGCCAAACTCTTGATGATCCTTGTAGTTAAACCTGTACTTTTGTTGTCAGGAACAAATTCCAACTCAAAAACCTTTTTCGAATATCAACAAGGCAAAAATAAATGCAATTGGCAGCACGCAGCAGTTTTAGCGGTATTCTCTTGCCGTATTGTTGTTTCAATTTGGCGAGATTTGCAATCCAAGGAGTTCGTTGTAGGCACCACATATATGTAAGCGTCCTTTCGTTGATATCATGGAAGAAAGATAGACTGAGATGGGGCAGCGAGGGCGTGTGCTTTTTGTAGACTGAGGTACTAATATGAACTTCTTATTCCTGCCGTCATGGTGAAATAAGCGAACCATGATGCTGCCTTGCCTATTTGCATATAGAGAAAATGCTACAAGTAGTCTATGGTGTGCGGATACCACCGTATGTCACTACCATTGGACTGGCTCTGGTCGACTGAAATGTGGACAACATAAAGGGAAGCCAAGTATGGCACTTCTGTGATTAAACATGGATAATATGTTTAAAGGTTATATCTACAATGTGTAAGAACGCGATGCATGTAAATGTAGGAGGAGGATTAGCGAAACAAACAGCTCTATCGTGGTGTTGAGCTTCGGGGAGTTGTCGACGGGGAGAGCGATAGCGATAGCCGACTCTCGGACTGTGAACTATGCAGAGACCTGCTCGCATGTGGGGCCTAAATGCAATGATGTTACGCTCAATGTCATCGCACAACGGGAGAAAGATTGTTAAGGCATACCGTGCTGGGAATGAAGCTGCTACTAGGCCGGCTAGTAGATGAGCGGGCGAGAGTTAAGGGTGGTGGGGTTATTGCCCGGAGGACTGGCGAAATCAGGTTACTAGGTGGACCTTTACACATTCATTACGTGGGGGATAACCTACCACTGGGCACCATGACGTCCATGCCTGATCCTGCGGGTGAAGTTAAGCGATTTGCCAGTGAAGTGGATTGCCTGGGCGATGAGGCGGATTGCGCTTCAACAAATCTTGATACCGGACGATACCCACGAGCAGACAAACTTGGCCTGTCCCTTTCTCGTTCCCGATCTACGTCGGTGCCCAGATATAGAGCGGGAGAACTCGCTCTTCCACCATTGAGTTCATGGTCCGATCCCACCCAGCTACTGGGTGGGGGAGGTGGAGTGGATGTAGATGATCGGCGTCCAGGTTCACCAAAGCCGGTTGGGATTTGTGGAGGTCTTGGGGACACGGTACTCTCGGCTGACGATGGGCGTGAACCGAGGTCAACACCATAGATATTTCCTTTTCCACTAGCTCGGTGCTCCACCGTCTCTCTTCTTCGCCCTCCAGGAGGCGCACTCTGAGAAGCCCTCATTCGAGCTCGTTTCCTTTCCGCTGCGTCCGTGTCGTCGATGCCTTCCTTGAAAACTGTCTCATCCTCCCACATGACACTTTTCCTGACTTGCTTGGTTTCTGATTCCTCTACTGTGGTGGCATCATCTGGAATCTGGATACCACACTCAGCGAGCGTGTGTCTTAATGCCTTGTTTTGCATTGCCAGCCAATTTATTTTCTGCACCAAGTGGTCATTAATGTCCTTTTCCATCTTGTCTCCGGGCGCAGAAAGGGTTTCCTCCTCTACAGTAGGAGAATCCTTGTAATCGCTATATGGACCGAGTCCTTTTCGTCGAGAGGCAACCGCCTTTATGACCATTACCGGGCGAGCCAGTCGGGCAGATACAGCTCTACGCCGATGTTCTGCAGACTGGTGCTGCTTTCCAACCATACCACCTGCCATCCCACCATTTTTGCGACGTTCCTCAATCATCTGCTCCAGTAATCGTGTTTTCTCACTCAGTTCTTGTAAGATGGCATCAATACTCAACGATTCGTAGCGCTGAAGCCGTTCTTGAAGCTCATTTATGCGAGCAGATTCTGAATCTCCGTATCGCCGTCCACCTGCGGAGGCGGCTCGATCTTTGATTGGGGTGAGCTGCCGCACACGTTGTTGCTAGATAATTACCATGAGAATCATGCTGTACATGAGATGCCTATGAACGTCTTTGCAAACCGCTTACCTCCTCTCGCAGCTGCCGTTGAAGGGTTTCATTTTCAGATTCCCTCATACTTAGCATCTGTGAAGCGCGTTGGTGAGCGGATTGAATCGTGGCCGTTCATGTTTATGCAACCACCACCTTTTGAGCCTTTGTGAGCTGCTTCCTCAAAATTCGCTCTCTGGCTTCAGCCTCCCTGTAGCTGTCCCAAAGCTTTTCTTCCGCAGCTTTATTTTCTTCCGTTAGCTTGCGCGTCTAGAATAAGTGTAAAGTAAGAACACCCCGATCCTCGAAATGAAAGTTCACATTATGTACCAACCTTCTTTTCATACATGGAGCGCAAAGACTGCTCTTTGATCACATACATTGACCGGACTTTTAGCAGCTATTTAATGGTAAGGTGAGGTGAGCGGAAGATACACATTGCAACTGTAATTGCCAGCGCGTACCGTCATTTTGAGTTCATGGTTCTCCTGTCGCAAGTCTTGGGCTTCTTCCTCATGTTTAATCATCCACCGCGCGCTGTCCTTCATATTTTGCGGCATTTCCCTGTTGTCAACCACCACTTGCAATTCTTCCTTTTTTGCTTCACCCATGATATTCATGACCTCTTGGAAGGTGTTGACCCGGTACTCTGAGAATCGGTTTCTGAGCACGTTGATCTCCATAACGAGCTCCTGGACAAGGTCGTCATATTCGTCAAGAATTCGGTTCCGGATCTTCCGTTCATCGATTCGGCGATGCTTTCGTAGTTCCGTTAGTTCCACTGAGGTAGTTGCGAAGTCAGCGTGAAGCTCGGAGCATAGATGAAACGCTAGAAGGCGGACATCTCGTTTGTAGTTCTAAACCAAAGCAAAAGTTAAAGTCAGCCCGGCCTAGTATTAAATGATTTTATCGTTGCGATCTTTAGAGTACCTCCAACAGCTCTTTCTTCTCCTGAGCCATAAACCTGATCACTTTCTCTCCATTCTTTATCATTTCCAGCATACGACCCATCAAAGTTCCCATAAAGTGGTCTTGCTCCCCACGTCGCTTTTCCTGCCATTTGGTTAGCTGCAAGGCCAACCTCGTAATCTGCATGATTTGGAATATAAATGAGGAGTCCAACCACTGGTGAAATACTGTTGACCTACCGTTTGGCTCAGTAGTTCTTTGGTACACGCGAAGACACGGGAATCATCCAACGCCGCCTGTGCCAATGCCGTCGCTCCTGTAGCCTGAGCGCCCTTCGATTTGGAGCCTTTCTGAAGCTCTTGCACTTCTCTCATCTGATATCATCGTGAGCTTTCGATATACACTGGTAGAGAAATGGAAGAAGTACTCACAAAGGTTGCATTGGCCTTCCACAAGTCTCGCACGAATTCATTCACCATTCCCGTTTTTGCAGTATAATCCTCCTCACTCATTCGAAAGGCGAAGCCCTTCTCCCCTGTCGGAGCAGGCACATCAATACTTTCGTAAACCTTGAACAATCGACCGGTCCGCTCGTCCGCCAATCTGTCGTGGTAGGAACGTGCTTGACGGAGGAGCTGGAATGTGTACTCTCGGAGAAGCTCCGTTTGGAGAATGGTTGTTTGGCATTTATCAAAGGACTGCATTGAACCCAGTCAGTACGTTTCCAAAAAGAAAAGTAATTGATTCCGTCATACCGCTTGCGCGATGCGGTTAAAGTCAAAATCCACAGTTGCAGTGACCATTTCGTCGCGGAGTAATAGAGCTGTTGTCGGAGACGAACTCAGCTACGTCTTATAATTAGCAGTTTTCTCATCCCGGCAAGAACTTACGAATGCTTGCATTTCCCTTTGCTCCAATTCTGTGATACAACCTGACCGCCGGGACGAGGATCCTCATCTTATATGTTCTAAAGAATTCTCCTAGTTGTTCCTCTGTCTGAAGTCAACCTATCAGTAAACTCATTCGGACCACGAGAGATAAAGAAGCCCACTACCTTAATACCATCCGGCAATAAAACTCTTAAATAAGTCCGTCGCAGAGCCAAAAGCTTTAAGCCGGTCAGCAGAAAATCGCTTTGCATTTTATTCACTTCCTCGGCGTTTTCTCCAAAGTTCAGTAATGTGGCCTGAAAGAATTCGTCCAGGCACTCTTCCAGATCCAATACTTTTTTGTCGCAGACTCGTTTTGTTTTATCGTCAAGTGTAATAAAAATGTACGGGCTTGGATAGGGCGTGCGACGAAGGGATATATCTACCTGTAAACAAGCCAGCAATGTGAGCCCTTCGTACTGTTTCTACAAGTACGCTCTGTTATATACCCGCGATATCGCCGCTAGGACTTTAAAAGACGGTTGCTCGACAAGATTGACCAGATTCAAAATCCGGTCATGATGAGAAAGTAGGACACCGTGTGCCTCTGGTCGCTAAAATAGATACAGTTTTGTCTTTCAGCAGGTATTTTTCTCTTTTCAAAAGTACTCAACAAGCTACCCACAAGATTCATTCCAATTGTATACATCGAGCTGGCCAAAGCCAACCGCAATTTCAGAATCCAAAGTTGCCATTTTGATAGCAAGTATGTCTCAATCCTCGTAAACTCCGCCTGGGGTCCTTGATAAGACAAGTCCTTTTTGAAAGCATTGATTGCATTTACAACATAATCTGCCTCCCTAACTTGCCGCACTGTGCGCAAACAATCAGATAAGGGTAGCCGCGAGGAATAGCATACAAGTCGCATGTTTACCTTGCGCTGCATATCGCCGATTATCCTGCAACAGATGCGCAAAGACACCGACAAAGAGGAAGAGGTCGAAAATGGTAGATTGTATGGAAAGAGCTCGTCGAAAGATTTGTGCGTTGCGATAGACTTTCTGAGAAAGCTCGATTGTTCCTTTAATGGCCTTTTCTGATTGATTTGGGATCATCTGAAATAGAAATTCATGAAAATGTGTCTGCAGGAGGGCGCTGGCGGTAAGCTTACAATGATTTCCGTCAAATAAGGTAAATGCCACAGTTTGCAAATCTTCTCCGTCCCCGTCAAGTCTGTATGGACAACGTCCTGAATTTGTACGGTTTCCATGCTGAGTTTAGCTGGATCGATCTCTGCTTCTGCTGTCCCCTTCTCCTGGTCTGTTTAGCATGCGCCGTTCAGTTTGCTAGGCATTGGGCTAAACATTCATTCTCAACGGATGAAGACTCACTTGCAAAGAAATCAAAGTGTCTCTTTACTTTAGATGTACGGAAGAGTAGTTTCCCGTACGTCGTGCTGAGGACAGTGTTGCGGAATTCATTTATGGACTTTGCGTATTCTGCTCGCTCGCATTCTTCGAGAGCAATTTCAACCATATTGGAGAAGTACCATTCGATCAAAGAATGCTAAAAGATAACTTGAGTAAAATAGCTTGTATAATGTACACAGGAGGATGTAATATGGTACCTTGGTGTCCACCATTGCTGCTTCGCGTTCTTCATCAGAAAAATCGGGGCGCGTGTGTATCTTGTACCTACATAAGGTACCTCAGTTATTGCGATATATATGACATTTTCATGCGTTGATACGTACAATCGTCCATACTCTGATAGCAGTATCTTGCGCAGGGCTTTCTTCTTTGGCACAACTGTGGTTACCAACAGTCTATAATCGACATCAAAGCCTTGTTGGGCGGCATCAGCATTGTTGTATCGTTGTGGTGAGCGCCGACCGGACGCAGGGGTCTGTAATTCAGTTTATGATGCGTTCAATTTTCTCATCAATCTCTTCAGTACTAAAGGCATACCTTTGCTTTTTCAACTTTCACTGCTTCCCCCTCAAATAGGAGTTTGGCATGCAACTCTCCCAAGAGCATGTCATGCATCTCGACCGCACCCATATGCCAATTCTTCTCTACCAATTGAACTTTTAAACTTGTCCGAAGTTGCTTGATGCCATCAGGTTTCATCGCTGTCTGTATCCCCGGCAGGCTCGCCAGGTCGAAGGCGCCTTTAGCTGTCGTGGTCGTGGTAGCGGTGCCTATCGTGTCGTCGAGTTCAACAATAGCCAAGGGTCCGAAACGAAGTAAAGACATGGAGGATTGCCAAGTGGCGTCTCCACGATCGTCTTCGCTGTCCTGCGAGCTTCCTGTCGGCATACTGTGGCCATTATCATGCTTATCAGCATATTCTTCTTCATAATCATCCTAGATCATCATTGAAGTCAATCGCGGGTCTCCCCTGACGAACTAAAGTCAAGTATATCACCTCAACAGCTGTATTATCCGCCATATCTGGCGAATCAAATCGGAGTGAATTCAGTCTCCCGGTGAACGCAGCTTTATTGACTCCCATCTGAGGAAACTGCAATTCGTAAATCTTCCTCAAATACTCTGTTACGCAAAGATGAGTCTAAACAGACTCCAGCCAACTGAAACTACTACCATATCTTACCCGTTCCCAGCCAAGCAAAGTATAGCCGCTCTCTCATGACCAATAATTTCACGAACCGTTGGCATATCTCCAGCCCCTTATTTTTAAACCCTGTATCCGTAAATGGCGTTAAAGCGGCCGCATAGATACTCAGCCCTTTATCTCGTTCGTTGGTTTCGTATGGGGTATAATGGTCCGTGAGTAATATGTCAGGTAAGAGGGGATTCTCCAGCCAAGTTTCTGCGTCGAGTTGCCCTATGAGACGTTTTCCACGAAGTTGAGGGATTTTGAAAGAATGGTCCGAAAGGCATTGCCAAGTGTGCTGTAAATGATGGTCAAGTCAACAGCCAATTTCATCATTGTACTCTGATAACTTACATAAAGCGATTTCCAAACAGTGCATTCAACAACCTGCCGGTTGAAAGACTGCGTGATCCTCCCATTGCTTTTATCCAGGCCCATCGTTTTTCCCTGCACTAAAAGCCCTTCGATAACTCTTCCCATCTCATTGCACGCAGTCTTTGCCGCATCATAGACATCAATTATGATATCCATTGTTGGAATCATTTCCGTCATGTTAACAATGACGCCGGCGTGATGCATCGTGACAGTTTGCTTTTCATTTTCTAACGCCATTTTAGTATGAATAACGATCTTTCAAAGGAAGCACCTTAAACTAACCATCCAGCAAAGGCAATCCAGCCACTACCGGACTCTCTATTGGCCTTTTTATTCCAAATCCCATCGTCTCGGGTATGGCAACATCGTCCGCACTGTCGCTTGCATCGCTTTCCCGCGCAGCTGTCGGATCAACGCGGGCAAAATATCGTTTGACCCATTCCCGATATCTCTCAACACCGTCTTTTATCATCGGGAGAACGGTTTGAGCGTGAATTTGCAGCATTTTTGTCGCAACCGCGTAAAAGCGAGAAAAGTAGGGCGACTAGGTAGATTTGTTTTAAGTCAGATGTGAATGAACAATATGTCCTGGATAACACTTACACTGAAATCGAAATTGGGACGAATATGCATCAAGTCTGTAATAATTTGCGCTATACGCTGGATGCGGCATGGATCACGAGTGTGTTCATATACCTCCATATACGCATTAACGAGCTGTAGATGCGTTCCATTAGCTGATTGTCCACAAGTGGGTACATGAACAAGGATCTTTCTCACCTCCATCTTTGCAAATTGAAATTTAACCTCATGGTCATACAGTTCCAATAAAAGTTGAGCACGGTCGAGGTTAGGGCTCCGGAAGGTATAGCTGCCTTCCAAAAAGTCCGCTAATCCATAGTGTACGAGTCTTAATGCGCTTGTTGAGACGCTTGAAGGAAGATGTGAACGAACCTTTCCGCTCAGACATTTTAAACCGCATCTCATCTTCATATTTTCGATCAGATTCTATGCCACTATCTGTTGGTTCGGGTGTGGACTGCCTGCCCTCATCGACTGGGCCGTAATTAATGTATAAGGTTGCTGCTTTCAAAAGTGTTGTTTCGAGTGTCTTTAGATCATCCACCGCAACATCTGCCACAAGGCGCTTTGCTTGATCAACGCTGGTCACAGCAAACAGTTGAAAGATGACAAACCCAGCTCACCGTAAACAAAAGGAATCCCGCGATGATCCCTTATTATCACCACACCGTCAACAAGTCCCCTAATATCTTCAGTTCCACTTCCATCCTTTTCATTGGGACCACGTCCACTCCCACTGGCAGCACTATTCGGTCGCTCGCTAGATGCATCTGGCATGTCAAACAGCTCCTGTTGATGCCACATGTGCGTGATCAAAGCTGCTGTGGCCAGTACGTTCGGGCGCTCTTTTTCTCCCTTGGCAGAGTCTGTCACCTCAACCTTAACCCGAGCCTTGGTCTTTTTCCAATCAAGGTTAATACGTTTCTCAATTGAGCGGAAGAAATTGAGTTGAGAGAGCAATGATGTACGAAGATCCCTGAGGCGAATATGTCGAAGTTGGAGGAAAGAAAATATTTCATGTTCGGAAAAAAGGGTAGATATCGTGGGATCGCCATCTGTTCGTTTGGAGTCCGTCCCAGTGATTTCCTGTTCGACTTTGCGCATTTCTACATTGGAGCGCAAGATAAGGCCAAACGCATGTTTCTTTCCGTCCAATACCCGGAAATCTTTTGGTAGCTCCATATCTCTCGGGTCAGGAACCTTCATTCCCAATTCGAATGGCTTTCCTCCTGCTATTGTCCCTCCAGATGCGAGGGCGGGCATAGTCATTCCATCGCCAGCGTGGTTCTCTTGGAGTTGATCGGACTGTTGTTGTGGCTCATGGGCAGATGAAGGACGGGACAATGTAACTCCAGGAGAGGACTGACTGGTCGATGAAGTTTCGAAAACTCGTCGTGCGGCTTCACGTAGCCGACTCACAACAGATTCCAAATCGTTTGAAGCTATCAAATCATGTTCGTACCGTAGCTCAAAGTCCACGTCTCTACGCTATAACATGGATTCGACTCATGTCAGCTGGACTGTAGAATGATCTGGGGCATATCAAACCTACCTGGCGCAGAAAATCAAACTGGGATTCTTGCCACCCTTCAAACTCTGGATAAAACGCCACGTCGCGGATCCAGTCGGCATATCGCAACCGGGGAGCATTTGGGTCTAAAGCAATTCGGAGATGTGATTATCATGTTTTCCCGGATACAGACGACATAATTTGGTGCATACTTTTGAATCCTGGATGTAAATTCAATCCCGCCAAAGCCGCAAGCGAAGCCTTTGAATCGTGTACAGACGCAGACCCTTGTTGCGCACTCGGCAATCCAGCGGGTGCTGCACTTCCCACCCTCTGCTCAGATGGAGCAGTTTCACCATCAGAAATGATGCCAATAACATCATACGGTGGGAAAGATATCTCGGCTGTTTGCCGCCGAAAGGCTTCAGAAAACTTTGAATCTACTTCGTACGCAAATGGCCGGCCATCTTCGCGCGAGATGGGGGTTTCGAGGTTCCAGTACGCAACGAGTAGATCGAATTCGGTCAGAAAGTCTTCAATTCGCGGAGTCTTGACGGGCGGGTTTTCAATATAACTAGTGTCAAATGAAAAGCAAATCAACGAGCCGCTCAGTCAGACCAATCTCCTCTGATCGCAATGCTTAACCCTACTTGTTTATGCCCTCCAAAATATTCAAGGTCTCCAAAACTCCCTGTGAAGGCTTGGCTTCGTTCACCAGTCGGTAATCCTTGATAAGTTGAACCCGGTCGCTGTGCACGAGCATCTTTTTGAGCATGAGCGGGAGATTTGATCGTGCGGGGTTTACGCAACGCGTACTAGTCTTTAGACTTTTGGGTATCCCTTACCTTGGCTCTTTGAATGAACATTTCAACGTGTTTTCGGGCAGCTATGGTTGAGATTGACCAACGGAGGAAGACTACAAAATCACTGATGTCGAATAAAGGATCGGTGCCGAGCTCATTTGGGCCAAAAGGTGGCGATGGGGCTTCTGTTGCCGACTTTGTGGATCCCGCTGCTTCTCCACCTTGCTGTTCTCCCCCCGCCATTTTGGTGCTCTGTCTTCCTTGACTGGCGGCCGTCTTTCCCACCGCTGTTGTCTTTGGACGGGTATTTTGTAAAATACCTCGACGTTCGCGCTCGATTCGTTCCGCCTCAGCTCTCGCCTGGAATTTAAAATGTCAATGTTACTCTCTCCTATTCGCTTGGTGCAAGACGCCTTTACCTCCTCCTCCCGCGCACGGCGTTGCTGTCCCTCGTGAGCGTCCGCTAGCCTCTCATATCTGCTGACTGCATCTGTGTACTCAGCTTGCAACCACTCTTGATATCTTTGAAAGGTGGTGAAAAACGTTGCAATGTCATAGGACGTACGACCTGGTAAACCAAACTCATTAGTGACGTGTCTTCCATTGCCCATGATAGGTTGAACGTACAGAATCTGCTCCATCTGGATAACAAAAGCGCGTTCTCTTCTACTAGCTGCGTTGCCTTTTCCTTGTAAAAAGTCATCAACAGCAGAAATAACTTGTCGGATGTGAGCTCGGCGTCAACATTCCAGTAACTGTCGAGCTATGTCATGTGTCAGAGGAGATCTAGTTTTACATGAGATAAAAGTACAAGATCTACCTCCTGTGCAATCGCCTCCCAAGCGTATTTTACTTTAACAGGCATCTCTATCCGAAGTATATTTTCTAGTCGCTCGGCTCGGATTTGCTTGAACTTTTCAAACACGCTTTTTTCAAAGCATTAACCAAGTCATATGGTGCTTAACTTGTATTTAATGTTAAACAAACCTCATCCCTTGATAGGCACCCAGTCGATCTCTTCGGCCACTGATATTTTGATAGTCTTTGTGTCGACCTTCGTGAAGCCCGCGAATGTCATTGAGTAGCTAGGATCATATTCTTAATCAATGGATGCAGGGAAAAAAGCTTATGGGCTTTCTTAAACCTACGTCTTCCATTCTCTTATCTAAAGCAAATAAACTTTCTGGTGGCTGCTCTTTCAATTCATCAGGGATCTCGGCTTCCACTTTTTCGTTTGCCAGCGGGTCTAGTTCGGCTTGGGCGGCAAGTGCTGCGACACCGGCCGCGACCGACAATTTCTCGGCCGCGCTGGCAGATGCAGCTGCCATATTAGAATAGTTTTAAAAAGGACAGTCTAATCCCTCCTGCGGTTTTCTAACTACGACCAAATGTGCCCAATTTCCTCAAAACCGATATAAGTCGGACTTGAACACGCTCATCGCGATTCCATGTGACGTGGCGCATGGGGCTTACGTGATGCCGATCCATTTTTGTGTTGCTGAGGGCGGTTGAACTTATGGTTACCGATACTAGTTCATAGAATGGAACTATTGACCCGCGCAATAGAATCAAAAGACGGATTAGCCGTCGTTGAGCGGGTAACTTTGCCCACTATCAGGCAGGAATGGCTGCAAGCGATATGATCTATCTTGGGCGGGAACTCGAAACTGTTATGTGTTGTAGACAAGATGCTGGCGGGTTGTGGCCTTCAAGTGGTTCACGTAGGAGGCTCCTTATTTAGACATGGTAGCCCAATATCCACCAAAACTTGAATTATCAAAGTTTTATACTATGAGTAGGTCCGTATTTGTTTTGGAATCCTGCACACATTTGTGGGCATGTAGCAGTCATGCAAGATGCGCCGAACCCGCCCAATGCCCCACACCGAATGTCTCTGTTTTGGTTCCCAAAATGCTGTCATTGTGCAAAATCCCTTGCTGTTGCGGCGCCTCCTTGCTGGTGCGTCGCCAGTGGGTGGTCGGGGATCGCACAGTGTTCCTGTGCATGCGCCAGTGCAGGCTCCTGTGCATGCTCCATGTGCAGGCTCATGTGGATGTTCCATCTGCCAGGCAAGTTCAACAACCACACAATCACGTGAAAATATCCAATGCACTCTAATGCGATGTGCCACTGTACGACATTGCCGTAACCTAAAAAGGCAATGCTTACTCATCACTCTAATACTAAGCCCCTTTCAAAACACTGCAAGAGAACACAATGAAAAAGGAAGGCTTTGGGGCGGGTGAGCGTTTGCCGAAAAGGAGAACGGTGACTTTTTTGGTTTTTGGGGGGGGGGGGGGGGGGGGGGGGGGGGGAAGGCAAGTGCAAGAAGCAAAGGAGGTTTGAAAGGCAAGCGGCACTTTTCCACCCCATTTTTTTTTATTCTTTTTGGCTTTGTTTGCAAGCTTTGTATCTTGCTCCCCCGCTTCCTCGTCCTTCAGCAGTTTTCTTTTTGCGTGTGGCTACGATCGTTTAGCGTTTTTAGTTGTCCTGCAGTGGAGGAACTGTTGTCTTTAAAGAGTTTGGGTGCTGTTCGACGATAGCAGACCTATTCTCTACGCTTCCTATCCTCGCTTTTTATATTACCCAATACCACACATTTATATAAATCACACAGAATGGAGTCAATATACGCATATCCTCCCGCAGTTCACAGAGAAGATGCCTATTTGCAAGCCTATGCGGCGCTAACTGGCGGAAAGCGACGGCCATCCGATGAATCCATCACATCCGGAATGACCTCGGCAACAAAGACGAGCGATCCACGGCCAAGCAATATCAACAACACGAACGGCTCGAGTGCAGACAAGCTGATCATGCACACATCGCCCAGACGGTCAGTCGCCACAGACGATGCCGCCCGATTGGTCTACATGACAAAGTTTGGAGGAAAGACAGACTTTCCGTTGGTGAGAGAAGAAACGACCATTGGGCGAAAGGATGATAACCACATTGCATTGCCGTGCGCCAAAATCTCAAAGTACCACGCAGTCGTCAAGAGAGGTGAACATGGTTACTACATACGGGACCGAAATTCTTCAAACGGCATCAAGATTAATGAAAAGCTCATTTCGAGTGCTCCACAGCTACTCAAGGATGGCGACAAGATTGATATCGGGACGTTTACATTGTTTTTTCAAGATGAGGTTCAGGAGGACGGTGGACAGGCCCAGAGAAATTCGTACGAGCCATCAAGCCCTCTTTCACCCACTGCCTCGACAGTCAACGGAACCCTAACCCAACGCCCCTCTTCCCTCACAGAAGAGGAATACCGCTTTACAAAACTTGTCACTATTCTTCCCTCTGATCAAAAGTATGAAGAAAGTGTTACGATCAGAGCCGAAATGTCTGCAACAACCGCCGATACGGATTTTCGGCAATGCCAGGATGTAGCAGACATGGCCACCTTGAAAGAGGACTATGAAAAGCTTCGACTCGCATATGAACTGTCCAAAGTTTTTACGACGAATGTCACGGAAGCACTTTCCAAATCTTGCGAACTCATGTTTGAAATCCTCCCCGTCGATCGTGCCGTTGTTCTACTGGTTGATGACGACACCAATATGCTTGGAACACATTATGTCAAAGTACGGGAAGGCAAAGGTTACGATAAAAAGGAAATATGCCTGAGTTCCACTATCCTACGCAAGGTGTATCACTCCCGCAAGTGCCTTATTACATCGGACGCGTTTGAAGATCCCATGTTGAGCAAACAGGCGTCCGTCAAAGTCGGTCAAATTCGGTCGGTCATTTGCGTTCCTTTGATTGCTCACAGCAAAGTTCTTGGAATCCTTCACCTGGACTCACGGGACAGGATAAACACCTTTTCGAAAAAGGATCTATCTCTTGTGTTGACCATCTCGACGCAAACCGCTATGGCGATCGAAAATTCAATGTTGATTAAAGAGATTCAGCAAAAAGCACGATTGACCGAAAACTTGTCCCGGTTCTTGCCTCCTCATGTGGTTTCCAAAATGACGAGTGCCAAGGGTTCAGAGGGCATCACTCGCGGTGGTGGGCGGGATACAGTGGGAACAATTTTGTTTGCGGATATCAGAGGGTTCACGCAGATGAGCGAAAAGAGTACTCCGAGTGAGGTTGTGAGTTTGTTGAACGATTACTTTGAGCGGGTAAGTTCTGTCCCTCCAAGAGACGTTAATATGCTACTTGTCCTAATAAAAGGTCTTTTACCAGCTGGTGAATATTGTATTCAAGTACTCTGGTGTGGTCGACAAGTACATTGGTGATGCTCTCATGGCGGCCTTTGGCACACTCGAGCATGAAGGCCCGGACGCCGAGTACCGTGCCGTCTGTGCTGCCCTTGAATTCAAGCAAGCAATCGACGACATGAACGAGGAGCGGGCCAAGGTGGGCAAAGAGCCCATCTCGATTGGAATTGGTCTCAACACTGGTAAAGAAAAGCTTTTATGTTTGTATATTGAGATCGACGCGTGTATGAACCATTTTTGTTTCTATTCCAGGTGAACTCTTGACGGGCTTTATTGGCTCTCCTCAGCGTCTCGAATACACTTGCATTGGCGACACTGTCAACACGTCCTCACGTATTTGTTCAATGGCGTCTGTAAACCAAGTTTTAATTTCACAGTCGACCTTTGACGCCATCACAGGACGTGTGGAAGTCGTTCCGGTCGGTTTGCGCATGTTTAAGGGAAAAGTGAAGGAAGTGATGGTTTGGGAAGCGATAGGGATTCTGCCAGTATGAAATTGCTGTGTTTGGTGGACTGTAATTATTATTCTTATTTTGGGTTTGGTTGCTGATGGGTGGTGTATATATACTGCACATGTATGAAATTTAAATTCGCAAAGATTGGCATATTGGACTCGTTAACATTTTTTTGCATATTCTGAAGGGATAAGTGTTTATTGTCTTGATTGGCGGTACGCCCGATACTTGCCTCTGATCATGTGATTCGGTAACAAAGATGGGACCTGCAATTTGATCCCATTTAGCTTTGGTTGGGTTGTCGAATCGCAATTACTGAAATGGATCGACGTTGACCATGCGCATCAAACGAGATCAAACGAGTCGATCACCGTGGTATCTATCGACTACGAAAAACGATCTCCTCCTTGCGTCATGATCAAGCCCCGTACTTTGTCTGTGTACCTTACGAGATGAACGCCAAAGGACGCAGATTGTCTCCTGGGGCGTTACAAACCGTCACCCGCGGGGTCATCGAAAGGTATACAGCCAGGGATAAGCTTATTATCCCCTTTATAAGGGGGACAACGAGAACAGGCGTTCAGTTCAAAAGATGGGGGGGGGGGGGGGGGGGGGCTTTGCTGAGGTTTAAGAGAAATGTCACGCTGTACGACTACAGCGTTTTTTGGGGAATGTTTCGTCGGTATGGATACGTCATGCTTCCATATCTAGATTTAATCACTTGTGGTAAAACAGAACGACGGGCCGTCTTTTTAATTGGATTTTCTATGCTCTCCATGTTCTGTAGCCATTTGACTTGTTAGCGTTATTGGCTGACCCAACCACAAATGTTTTGTAGACAGCTGCAGTATGTTTTGCATGCTTTCAATCTTGTTCTTTTATGATGGCCTACACTAGCGGAGGTCACAGTTTTTGAAGATCTTGTCCTATCTTGCGCGATGGTCAAGGACAATCAAACAGTACTGAAGAATAACCAATAATATCAGCGTCATTTCATGACATGGCATTTCCTTTTGCTTTTGTTTTCATAAAATCACACACATTAAAAACACTCCAACACACACACGAAAGAGAAGCGAAATTCCATAGTCACAAATGACATACCTGTGCATGACGTCAGAACGCGTTGATGTTTCTTTCTCCTCCTCCTTGGCTTCTCCTTTAGTGCCAAAATCGAGATATAAAAAGGGTTGGACTGGCAGCCGTTTCCCTTTTTATTCTTTACTCTTCAGATTCTGCAAGACGGGCATATAGCCAACAACATACAAGAACAACCAACACACGACCAACCCATCACTACACACACAAAAAGAATGGTGTCCGCAGCTCAAATATGCGATTACCTTCTCGCCTTTTTCCTTCCACCTCTTGGTGTCTTTTTCAAGCGAGGCTGTTCGGCAGATACGTTTATTAACATTGGATTGACCATCCTTGGATATATCCCAGGTAAGCTGCTTTAGTCTATTGGATGAATGACAAAAGATTGGGTTCTAATGACGCGCGTTTCGTTGGTAGGAATAATACACGCCTTTTACATTATCCACAAGCACCGTCCAGGTGTTGTTCTGGCATGAGAAGAGGGTTAGTGATGTGAGGAGGAGGAGGAAATGGTGGGGGGACGAATTATGATGAACGGATGGCTTTTGTTATCTTTGTATACGATGTAATGCTATAGTCAAACACATTGGTTTTTATGTTTGAACTGGCCACTGTCTTGATGGTTGACGTTGCTGAGGTAGCATTTCATTCTTTGGGGATCCTTCAAAAGAAGAGAAGTAATGAATGATCCGAGCCACTAGCCCGTATACTGAAAAAACGTCGTGGCATGCAAATAATGGCACCCATTTCTCCTCCATTATCCAACTGGAACTTGCCGATCACACTGCTATTGCCGCAGCGCATGTATGTAAAGCGCATACTTACTGGCAAGAAAAAGTCAAATCGTCGGCAAATGTACGATCACCCTCCAATAAAACCCTCAATCAAGCGAGTCTCAATGCGGAAGACACATCATCAATTTCCGCACCCTTGTCTGCTTCAAGCACCGTCACAGAACAAAGACAGAGGAAGAAACACGAGTGCGCTATATACTCTTGCCTAGAAAATCCCATTTCCGTCAGTGTATGTGCAATCCATCAACCCGGCAGCACATAGACCAAAAGAAAAGCAGGATATGAAAGTAAATGTACATGGCCAAACCAGGCCACCATGATCCACTATAGCTGAGTGGACGGCCAAAACGCTCCATGCAGGCCTGGCTCTACCGCTTCACACGAGAGAACAAGATGCTGTTGAATGCCATGCACAATGTTGTGGGTACTGTGGTGCGGTGCTGTCGTGGTAGCAAAGGAAACACAACTGCTGTTTGACAAGGTACAGAGTTGGTACAGCCATGGTTTGTCAAAGAACAGATGCAAATCTCGATGCAATCATGTGTGGATGCAATGGTCTTGGCTTTGGAGGCGAGACGACATCCCAAAAATCCGACAATCACCATGGCAATGAAAAATCACGTTTCTGCGGTCATGTGCCTTGTCACACTCTGGGGTTCCAGATCACGTTGCAGAATCACGTGGCGTTCATTCCTTGAGATGGTCGGACCGCAGTCTGGGCGACCAATGGGGAACACAAAAGCAGACCCAGGAAAGACGTTTTCAGAGCGGCCATATTTCCTTGGCGGGGAATCGGGCGGAAGATCCCGGATTTAAACGGTTTTAGACTCGAAAGAGACTCCCATCAGGGCTGGTTACGCAACGGCCTTTGGCCTGTCCCCTTTTAGATGATGCCAGACGCCAAAAAAGGTCTTTTGCAAGCCATAGCCTGAAGGTTCATTGCCGCTTTTGGCGGCTTGTATCGTTGGTGGTGACGTTTTGAATCTGTCGTACAGCTGCGAATCGTCGGTTTGACAAATTGTTTTGATTGTTTGCTTTAGAATCCAGGTGCTTGTTCCCATCACATTCTCCATCAAAACCAGGAAACGATACTATTTCCACAAAATTGTGGTGGTTGAATGGTGATGATGGGGAGAGATGGGCCGCTTGGTTTGTGATTTAAGACGCCATCGTGGATGATATTTTTTTTATCGCAGTCCATCTCTATGCCCATTTTTTTAATTTCCCATTCAACAATCCATGATTCATGAATGGGGGACAAGAGTCTTTTTTTTTGCTGTAACCAATCGCTCGACGGACCTTTTATATCCGGTACGCTGGCCAAGCCCTCCGATTTTCACGCATTAGTAACTTTGGAATGCCACCATTGGCCCCTTTGTCGGCACAAGCGAGTCGTTCCAAAGAACGACACCGCGGACAAGATCAAATATCCGCATCTCTCTTTTTTTTAATCTTTTCCTTTCTTCCGATTTCTGAATGGCGCGAGGTAAGTCAACCTGTGGGAAGAACGCCAATCGGCTCCAATGGGCAGTTCATCTAGGGCATTCCCATAAGGCATCCCATAGCCAAAATGTTGAAAGGTTCCGCTTTTACTACAGGGATGAATCATTTTGCAGTTGCGCCGGATGGTTGGGGAAGCAAGTTATGTCACCCTGTTGTGTACCAGAACAGCCCAGATGGAAACTGCGATGATTTGAAAGCTTCCCAATCAAAAGAATCACGATTTTCCATGGTGACTCCATGCCTCGGCCTTTTGAGTTGCCTTTGCCGAGGTCCAGACTCGCCACCACGAATAAGCCGCCCACACGCGACACGTCCCAGGAGGGAGGTAAGTATATAACCGATACCACGGGATAATGCGAGCGTTGTACAAGACACGATCACGATCGTTACCAAAACTGCGGATAATGTATGTTCCACCAATTGGGCCGTGTGAATTGGAAATCATCTTTTTTCAACTGCGCTTTCCCCACCAATGGGCTGATTTCTTACGACATTTCTTTCTAGTCCGTAGTTCGGAGGGTTAAAGGGGTGGAGGGGGCGTTTGTCGTAAAAAAGGGCCTAAAAATAATTGTTTTACACAAGGGAACAACGGGTGGGAAGAACAAGAAGGGAATGGGAGGCGGTTTTTTTTGTGTTGGAGTGTGTTGTTGTTGTGTGTGTGCCGCGCGTTTTTTGGCCCTGGAGAGAAACCTCATTTTGTAAAATGTCGCAAACTGGGGGACAAAGGATGGGATATTCGTCATGGTGGTCGGGATGATGATGCATGAAATTGAGGGTTCCTTTGATTTTTTTCCTTTTTTTGACCCGTCGGCCCTCCATGGACTCTAGCCTTATTTTAGATACTCAATATTATCCCACTTTTAAAGAGCAGTTCTCCTCCCCTCCGTGGAATTTATTATAAAAGATCCTTTTTTTTTTTCCTTGGCTGTGGGTTTCTGCAGTTCTGCCACAAGATCTAAAAAGGAAGACGCTTTCTTGCATCGCCGCCCCTTTCAATAACCATCCAGACACACACACATCTGCATCTGCAAAAAACATTCAAGAAGCACGCATACCCACAATCCACGAAAACTTAGATCCTTTCCAATACGATGCGACTAGACGACAACTTGCTGTCATCGTCGGGCTTTTCATACCTGTCCCTCGACCATGGCTTGCCTCTCTCGGCAGATTCATACCCGTCAGCAAATGTCGTGGCTTCAACACCCACGTACGCTACGCCAGCCGTGTATGTTGCTTCTGAGAGTAGATCATTGGAAGACAGCGTCTACTGCGACCATCCATACACGTTCCTAGATCATCACCCGCGAGCGGAATCCTCGGAATCGGACTTGTCTGATTTTGAATCAGACCTTTTTTTGAATCCGGCTGGCCTCTTTGGTTCGTCGTCATCGTCGGGCACATCGAGTCAATTACACATGAGGACAAGCCCTGCACCGTCTTATACCGGATCTGACGGAAGCGCGAGTCCGCTTGTAGGCGGTATCTCTCCGTGCTCAACGTCATCGTCGTTGGCTGCGTGGGAAAAGACACTTGGCGCAAATCGCCCGGTATGGGAAGATGACGGTTTCTTTCAGGACGATGGTGGGCATCGCTTGGGTGCCTGGCTGGGAAATGATCATCCAACCTACTACTCTGGCGAATCAGCCATGGGCCCACCCAAGATGGATCATGGTTTGAGCGAGTATGGCAAGATGGACCGAGGACATCATCATATACCTTATTCGGTGCCCGCACCTCAGCCGACACCACACTTGAGTCAATCGCACTTGTCGCAGCAGCACCAGCGCCAGCCGCCGCCGCAGCAGCAACAACACCTCCACCACCACCAACATCACCCACAGCAAAACCCTGGCAGATCCTCCGGGTTGGGATATCCTGCGAGTGACGAGCGGTACTATCATCCTCACGCATACGGTCACCAGGAACACCAGCAACATCAGCAGCAGCAGCCAGTGCGTCATCAACCACACCAAATGCTCTCAGTCTCGCCGTATCGACCGCCGTCTCGGCCTCTTCCCTCTCAAACTGCGCATCGCCACCATCATACCCCGTCCATCTCGCCTTCATCGTCGTCATCATCGGCGTCATCATCGGCGTCATCGCTTGCAAGCACGACAAATACATCATCGTCTGCAACACCGCAACTCCACAATACATACCCATACCTCCCTCCTCTTCCCCACCATCGCCACCAACCGCCCGAACCACAGCACCGCAATGAGCAACCGCCGCGTGAACGTCGCTTTGAATGCGCACAGTGCCTTAAACGCTTTCTACGCCGACAGGACCTTAATAGGCACTCTGCGACGCACTTGAATGGCTTCAAGCCTTTTCGGTGCGATTACTGCGGTACGGGGTTCACCAGACAGGATGCCTTACATCGTCATGGTAAGGCAAAGAGATGTTTGTCCAAGCGGCGGTCGGCTAGTGATGAACGGTAGAGATCTGTTCCCTCTTTTTTGTGTATAGACTTGCTGACAAAGACTGTGAAAAACGTTGCTGGAATTTCGTTTTCCTCTTTCTGTTTGTTGGAAATGGTTTCTTGTTCTACTTTATTTTTTTTGGTCCGAATATAGACTGTTCATACTTTCCTTCTTGTCTTTTGCATATTTCCTCCCTTTTTTGGTGGATGGAGTTTTCTTCCTTGTGTACTAGACAAATGCTTTGCACTGTTAAAGTTCAAAAACTATAGAAGTTATAATATATTGACAGGTCCTTTACTAGTAAGTTGAATTGTGTTGTTTTGGGACAGATGCCAACCTTTGAACACTTGGGAAACGTTTCATTACTCTTCTGTTGCGCTTCCTGCTGACGACATGCAGAAGGATCTGGGAACTTCCCTTCAGGCGGGGTGCGCTCCCCTCCATCCCGCGCATCCAATTTGTGCCTCTGCGGATCGACCTCAACTTGGTAATCAGAGCTTCACTGCCCCCCAGATCTTCTAATTGACCACTGATCAAGAACATCAGCACACACACACATCTTTACATCGCATATCATGACTGATAAGTGCATACAACGAGGCCTAGAACTCAAAACCCTGTCATATTTCCGTCTAGGCCTTGGTGATACTCTTGCACATCTGGCCATGCCCACGGCTTTGAAATAAATGGAACAACTAAACCTTTGTTGGCTTTTTGTTTGAACAACACTTTTATTATCAATTTATAATCACGTGATTTTGTACTAAGCGCTCGTATTTTTTGTTGGATTTTGGGCTGGGAGGAAGGAACAACTCCGACTTGCAGTTCTTTGGTTGTGCTTCTGTGGTACTCTTCGAGCATCCTTCCATACCCACGCTCATTAGGGCACCTCGAGTCCTCCGCAACACACAACCATGGGCAAACCTGACGCCCAACCCAAAGCTAAAAAGGGCGGGTCAGCACTCAAAAAGCTGAAGTCCACACTAAAAGAGGCCGGTGTGCTTGGCAAACACCACAAAATCTCCAAAAAGAAGAGCGCAACACATCGAGCCTCTGCTCTCTCTGCCCGAAAAGAAGCCGTTCAAACATTGCGAGATTTAACGTCTAGACAAACCAACCCTTTCGAACTCCAATTCACTCGCACAAAGCATGACGTTCTGAACCGTAAAGTCAAGGGCGCACAAGGTCGTCCGGGTGCGGTTCGCAAACGAGGAGAAGAGAATAGGAAAAAGACTCTAGCTGTCGAGATGGATCGGAAACGAAAAGAGTCGGCATTTGTGGATCGGCGATTTGGTGAGAACGATCCCAGTATGTCCATGGAGGATAAAATGTTGGAGCGGTTCATGAAAGAGAGGTCAAAGCGGTCTGATAGGGGAAACCTATTCAATTTGGAGGAGGAAGACGACGAGGAATTGACGCATCTGGGTAAATCCTTGTCCGAAGATGCATTTAACGATGCCGGGTTTATGCGGGTGGAAGATGATGAGGATTCCGGACAAATTGATCGAAATACTGTTAGGTATACTCATTTTGGAGGATTCAGTGATGATGAGGAAGTGGAAGGCGAAGATGGAAAGAGAAAGTCAAAGAATGAAATCATGAAGGAAATCATTGCAAAGAGCAAAATGCACAAAAGGGAAAGACAGTTGCAAAAGGAACAAGATGATGAATTAGCGGATGCCCTTGATGCCCAATTAGATGATATCCGTAATCTCCTTGTTCCAAGCAAGACACCTCCCACGGAACGATCCACTACTACAAAAAGTCTCACAAATGAGCCATCTACTGACTACGCCGACTATGACTCTTTTGTCCGAGAGTTAGCCTACGAGCGCCGTGCAAAACCCACCGATCGGATGAAAACCGAGGAAGAAATCGCCACAGAAGCCAAGGCGCGTCTCGAAAAACTCGAACGAGACCGCCAGAGACGGATGATGGGATTACCGACCGAAGAAGAAGAACACGAAACGCGTCGTAAAAATGACTTTGCGGCTCGGAAACGCGTCTCTCAGGCGGATGATCTTGGGGATGATGATTATGGCAAAGCTGTCAGTGTCATGTTGGAGAATGAGGAGGAAAAGCCCTTGACGTATCGCAATGGAGTATTGGTCAACGATCAAGTTTTTATGAGTAAGAAGAGAAAGCTAGAGGCGGCCAGTGATGATGAAGACGAGGATGAGGATGATGAAGAGGAGAGCGACGCTGATAGCGAGCAGAGTGGGGATGATGACGTGAATGGTTCAGTAGAGTCCGATCGAGAGGATGATAGCGACAACGACGAGGAAGAAGATGATGACAATGAAACTGAAGAATGGCAAGTCGAGGAAATTGATGAAGAATTTGGGGAAGCGCACGGTGACGAAGACGCAAGCCAAGACGAAGAATCCGAAGCAGAAGAGAGCGCACCAACCTCCTTGGAAACGAATGACGCAAAACCTGCCCAACCCCGTTTCAAGCGAAACCCTGACCCATCCGCCGCCTCCGAACTCCCCTACACCTTTAAAGCTCCAGAAACGCACACAGAGTTTCTGGGACTTGTCAAGGACAGAAACCCAGAGGACCAGGCCACCATTATCGATCGGCTGAGAGTATTGCACCATGTGTCATTGGGCGGGAACAATCGAAAAACATTAGAGGTTTGTAAGATATTTGCTTGTTATCAAGTACCATTTCTCATAAACAAGATCAATGTAGACTCTCCTTGACATCCTATTCGAACACCTGGATTACCTCTGCTCACAGCCCACACCTTCCTTCAAGACGATCCACCATCTGAGCCCCCACATTATTAGCCTCTCCCAGCAATTTGCTTCCCAATCCGCAGAGTACTTTATTACAACATTAACAACTCTCGAAAAACGGCTTTTAAAAAATCTGGGATCGGGTAAAGGCTCCAAAGCATGGCCAGACCTGCACGCCCTCGTATTACTGAAACTGGTTGCCCGCATTTATTCAACATCGGATTTGGTTCACCCTGTCGTCACACCCGCCATGATTTTGATTGGGCAGTACCTTGCCTTATGTCCCGTTGTAAAGGGGAGAGATGCTGCTGTGGGACTGTTTTTATGTGAAGTCGTTTACGAGGTGAGTTGGATTTGTTATATATTTTTCTCTTTTACAACGTGCTTGTATCGGTTTTTTTCCAACATTTTTTTTTTTGGAAACCTAGTACGAAACCCTTTCCAAACGCTACGTCCCCGAAGTCATCAACTTTTTTGGAAACCTTCTCTCTTTGTTACTCCCCCTAGAAGAGCATACTACGCAAGCTGAATTCCCTACGGCTCCCATCCTAGAACCCAATGTGACGAGTCTACGCATCAAGGATTGGTCGGAAACGCTTACACCACTTTCACTTGCATCCCTGTGCCCCCAATCGGAGATTCATAATCTCTCCCTACTAAACACATCACTCCATCTCTTGACCCGCTTTGCAAAACTCTACACCGACACCTCAACTTTTTCCACCATTTTCTCTCCATTCCTCCCCCTTTTAAACCGTATCCCCCCTTCCCCCCTCTCAACACCCGCCGAGAAAGCCATCAACACCATCATAACAATCTCCAAAACAGCACCCCTAAAACGCCGTCCCCTCCTCCTCCAAAAACACAAACCCATCCCCATCCAAACCTACGTCCCCAAATTTGATACTCATTACTCAATTGACCGTAAAAAGCGGGATCCAAATCGTGAGAGAGCCGAGAAAGCTAAATTGAAAAATGAGTATAAGAAAGAGTACAAGGGGGCTGTTAGAGAGTTGCGCAAGGATGCGGCTTTTGTTGCCCGTAAGAGGTTGGTGGAGACCAAGCAACGGGATGTGGAGTATAAAAAGAAGATGGACAAGATTATGGGACAATTGGCGAGTCAGGAGGGTGCCATGAGGGGCTATGAAAGGGAGATGAAAAAAGCAAAGGGGAAAAGGTAGTAGTAAATCATGTTTTTAGGTGTATTTAGGTAGGATATGGATAGGCGATACGAGGCA
This sequence comes from Spizellomyces punctatus DAOM BR117, assembly GCF_000182565.1. Taxonomy (NCBI): domain Eukaryota; kingdom Fungi; phylum Chytridiomycota; class Chytridiomycetes; order Spizellomycetales; family Spizellomycetaceae; genus Spizellomyces; species Spizellomyces punctatus. The sequence continues at coordinate 77,711 of NW_015971562.1, forward strand.
AAAAAGCAATCAGTATGTAGAATATATAGTGTAGAGGTGACAGAAACTGGCACTAGCTACTACACCAGGGAATAAACCAGCGACAACCGGTTCGGAAAAGCTAAGCTACTACTAGGCAATTATACACGCAATACGTAACGGTTGGTTCTAACCGGATAACTGCCCACCACCACACACGGTCCCTACTAGGCCTTGATCCAGAACTCTTGATGGCATTGAAGCCAGAGTCTTCGCAACATTAGGGACACTTGCAAGCTGGAGGATGTTCAGTAACGAAGGCTTGGAGACTAAAAAACTGCATGTCAGCGAGATGACCCGATGACAAGAAATGCAAGAAATGCCATTGATACATACCAACCAAGCTCAACTAATGTGGCAGTATAATAGTAGGTTTTGTTATCAGATCCAATTGGTTGCTGCTGGTTTTGATCGCTGTTGCTGTCGGGAGGGCGAGGTCCTTGACAACACCACATCGGCATTCTCATGGTTGACCGAGTCGCGATGAGGTTGCAATGTGGGTCGCAATGAGCGTTTGTGCAGATGCTTGCGAGTCGAGGATGGGTAAAGAGGAAAGAGGGAAGAGACAGAAGGCCCCCCTTTTATAGACCTTTGGCATGTGCCTCACCGCAATTTAAAAAAAAAAACATTACATGCATGCCACACCAATCTGAGCAATAGATGGGGGTGCTGATTATGCGATATGACTAACCGGATTAATCCGGATAATAATGAGTCCTAGTGCCATTTTCAATCACCTCCACACTATGTATGCATGGATGTGATTGACCAAAAAAAAAAAACCATAGCAGGCAGATTTTACGCTATTAATCATTTTCTTCCCACCCATTACAATATGCACTCTATGATTACTATTATACCATATCCTCATTGGACTTTGCATTTGACTGCGTAGTCGAGGGTAGTTCGTAAATGTCATACCTAAAAATGCAATCAGCAACGTAGAAACCAAGGGGAACATCACAAACAGAAAACGTACCATAGACTCTGACTCCTCGAACCTTTCCCTCTACCCTTTTCTGCAATTCCAACCCCAGCCCCACCATCCCCACCCCAAAACTCCACACAATTCCTCCAAAAACCTAAATCAAATGCATTCCTCATTCTCCGCCTCCACGGTGGTCTATTCCAATCCCCTGGTTCAACAAGGTAGGAAAATCGATGCCAGTTGGCTGATTCGTTGGTGGTATATCCGCGTGCTACCTGCCATGCTTGTACCAAAAAGAGGAACAGATCCCACGTTGAATTGAGGCCGGCCCATATTGCGATCAGGTACGCGAATCCGTCATTGGCGAAACTGTTGCATACGGATTCGATAGGGATGCTGCAGGTGGGTGTTCCCTGTATGGGTCTCTCCAAACTGTTGAGGTCTGTTTGAATCCATTAGCACATTTTGTTGTTCAGTGATATGCACTGCGCGATATTAACAAAACCTACACGAAAAGGTAATGTAAACAAACATCCACGCCCCCATAAAGAGTGATCCCGTGAAAATCATGAAATATCGATGATTCAAGGCACCAACTTTTAAATAAAAATGTCATCAGGATGGGACTTTTTATGCGGATACACATATTCGAACTTACTGCAATTGTATGTCCACGGACAGTGACTAGATAAAAAGGAAGCTTGAATATCTGGTCTGACGACAAATGCCCAATAGGACTTACTGGTCGAATCGAACAACGCATCTATCACAAAATTTGCAATGTTTGCTTCGCAACGGCTTACGAATCTGTCATGCAAAAGAATTCAAGACCATGCCTCTTCACAACTTTAAAGATTAAAACATACACAACACGTCACGCAATACGTGCGCGAATCGAGTTGATCCTTTTCGGCAAGCGCAATGACAGCCTGTTATAATAAAGCGCCGACATTTCGTGATTTAGCCTACAACTGTTAACCTGTTCAAATTGCGTGGGCATCCACACCTCTTTCCGGTTTTCAAAACTGGCTTTTGGTATGTATCCGGGATTGCTCACAATTGCTTTATAAAAAGAATAACAGCATAGCGCGAAAAAGAAGAGAAAGAATATATGCTCTAGGTAAAGATATCCCGTATCTATTTGATTGAATGTGTGAACAAGTAAGGTGACTAAAGCAATCAGCGCAGCACCTACATGGCACAATCTTCAGCCACACCAAGAACACGTAAAGTAGAGTTGCCTGAGGTATAGCGGTCATGAAAGGTGTTGAGACCATATTCCGGTGACCGGCCATTAGGTACCGAATCAAAAATTGTGAATGGACAACAAAGATAATGATAAATGTTATAGGCAGACTGTAGTAGAATGGCAGTTTGGATAGAATAGCGCAAGATAACGGGAGCACGACGTAAGGTATTGCGTATATGATTCGATTGGTCGTACGCTAAAAGTTGAGCCAGTTAAGAGAATCCGCCTAAATTCTGAAATCGCATACAGTACAAACCTTGTCGAACGGTCTACCGTCATTGTTTGTCTTGGAGCCTACTCGACCGCATGCAACAAGGATCTGCTGGTAATAGTCAGCATGTCCCCGCTCTTTAGCCCAATCGGCGGGGCTTTTCCCCTCTGGATCCCGGATGTCGATGCGCGCACCCGCTTTGATTAGCTTCTTTGCAAGGTCTAGATGGTGTGAGATGACCTTAAAATGACGGATGGATAGGACAAGTCATGAGTCAGCTAGCCACGCTCAAACCGCATGCGTTGAAAACATACCGCCCAATGCAAGGCCGTGTAACCAGTCTGATCTGTCATGTCCAAAGCAGCACCCGATCGTAATAGGTCTTCCAACAACTCGGGCGAGTTTCCTTGATAGGCTGACCACATAAGCGCCGTCCGCCCCATGGAATCGACCGAATTGATATCCATCCCAATAGACAGCAGGTAAACTGCCATCAAACAGTGTCCCGCGTGGGCAGAAAGATGCAAGGCATTATATCCTTGATTGTCTTTAAGCGATGGATCTGCGCCGCACTTGCGAAGGTAGGACACCATTTGGACATGGCCACTCCTGCGGGGATGACGTGGACGATTGAGCACGACCATGCGAAAACCATGTATGAAGCTGGTATACGAATCAACCCGCAGACGTACCGTGCCGCCCAATGCAGTGGTGTTGCGTGTAGGTCACCTTTATCAAGACGGTCTTAGATACAAAAGCACGAAGCACGCAAGTATTCGCATCCCTACCTCCAAAAGAGTCAGGTTCGGCCCCCTGTTCTATAAGGTATTTTGCGACCTCCAGGTGCTTATTCTGAATTCATAGTCAGACATAAGCTCAGCAATGACTCTAAAAGTAGGGTCATTTGCTACGCCGTATGACTTACGATGGCAGCCCAATGTAAAGCGGTACAATTTCCGCCATCTCGATCCCCTGCGCGCGCGGCCCCACTTTCTATCAAGTCCCTAACGCGCTGAAGTATGCCTCGTTGTGAAGCTTGAAACAGGTCCAAGTCTATATCATACACAAGGATATCCTTCGTTAGCCAGCCAGTCTCGGATATGTGGCTGGTGCGCACACTCCAACGCCAAGCTTTTCCTGATAAGCATAAGGTACCTTGCAAATTCACAAGCGGTTCTCCATCGGGCGGCGGTGCACGAGTTTGTAGTTCCGTGCTATCCTCTCCGTCAGACGGGCTACCGTCATGGTGTTCACAATGGTGACCTTCCGCGCCGTAATCGTGACGTTGTGCATGTCGCCCATGCCACAATTTATGCAGTGCCCCCTTATAGTGCCCTCCACCGGTCACAGGAGTTTCTCCCGACGCAACTATAGAGTACAGAATGGTTGAGCCCCAAGGTCAACGAGATCTGTTATAGCGCTAAACTTTTACCTGCGGTCACAGTAGATCCTACCGTTGACCCCACCACCTGTGCCGCATGTGAAAGAGTGGCCGTAAAGTTTTGGAGTAGTGGCTCGCGTTGCTCTGCAGTCATCATCTGTGCAAAGTAATGTTCTGCATGTCAAATTGTGCAAAAAGAATGCCAAGTGCGGAGCAAAGAGCGTCCATTGGGAAAACCGCGTTTAACTAAGCCGCCCGTCCACGTCAGGCTTTCAACCGCTTTCCTGTCCCGCTGATCTAGCAAAACTGTTTTTCTGTATTTTCTTTTTGTAAATGGGCATTGCGTTAACAAAACTATGGCGGCTCTTTTGGAGCCAGGAGGAACACAAGATTGTTATTGTAGGACTTGACAACGCTGGAAAGACTACAGGTAAACTTTTGCTGAATCTCCCGCATGTGTACAGAAGGCGTGGATTTTGACTTTCTTCGTCATGCTCGTAGTTTTGTACAGATTGTGAGTACGTAACAAGCACCGTCCGTCGCTCACGCTCCAGTACACCTTGTTCATCTCATGGACTAACATGAGGTAATGATTTCCTCAAAAAAGAGTGATGGGGGAGGTAATTGCCACAGCTCCAACAATAGGTAGTAACGTCGAGGTATGTGTTCATGTTTTATCTTGAATATTATAGATTGGTCCCGAATTAACCACTACGCCCCTCTCTGTCGCTATCCTAGGAATTCACATATCGCAATATAAAATGCCTTGTATGGGACATCGGAGGACAAGACTCTCTGAGAGCTTCCTGGAGCACATATTACACCAACGCTCGGGCTGTGATAATGGTCATTGATAGTACAGATCGAGCCCGTCTACATTTATCAAAGGAGGAGCTGCACAGGTACGTCTGGGAGTGTGGACGTGGCGCATTGCATACTGAAATCCTCACATTTGCGGATTACAGAATGATGGAACATGATCAACTTCGGAATGCTGGTCTTCTTGTGTTTGCAAACAAGCAAGACGTCAGAGGCGCTCTAAAAGCTGCAGCTATATCGGAAGCACTGGGCTTGTCACACTTGAAGGATCGCCAATGGCATATACAAGCATGCTGTGCATTAACCGGTGAAGGGTGCGTTTCATTTGGACAACATCAAACTCTTCTAAATGAATCTAACAAGGTTCAAATTCCTGCAGGTTATGGGAAGGTATGGATTGGCTAATAACAACAATGGCCCGATGACTTTCGGTACCCCCGTCGAGGCCAGAGTGAGCATTGGATTGCTTCCCTTCCCGTTTATATATCCATCTAGTTAATAACCATCGGTCACACGGGGACCATCCCCCAATAGCCCTTTGCATGTAAATTGGCCACTTCATAGTTAGATCCTCCAAGCTAAGTCCACCTGTGCTATACTCTAGGTAGATACAGTGAAGGCGTCCCCCCGTCACTATATAGAGTTATCTACGGACCGTGTGTCCACAAGAGATTTTATCAGTGCGAAATCGTGCGCCGCGAACGTCTCCCGCCAAAAGCGAAGCAATAGGTCTGCTCGAGTCCGAACGCTGTAGAGTACATACATGAGCATCCCACCCTGGAACAAGGTGGTTTTCGGCGGTTATGATACCTGTTGGCAGTCTTTCGCTGCTCCACCTCTGCCTCCAGCTCAGCGGCCTTCTCACGCGCAGTGGCGAGAAGCTCGTTAGGCAAATTAGCCAAGCGAGCGACATTCAGTCTTCAGGAGGTCCTTGTTAGAGCTTCTCACTTCCAGATATGCACCGTGGTTCTCTTGTCCCTTACCCATAAGACCTATGTGCGAGTCCTCTTGTGAGTTTATACAAGAAAATGATTGAATGTGAACCTTAGGACATATTGGGGTTTAGTTCTTTCCCCTTTATCGGAACTGCAACAAGAGAACTAGAAAGCCATACTCTCATCCTCTTCCTCGGTCTCGTGGAATGCCATATGACAGTTCCGCAAGGCGCCTGGAAACTCTTTCTCCAATTGCCCAAGCACTGGATAATGCGTGACAAACAAGGTAATACTCTTCAAATCCTCAATGAAGTACTTCAACGTTGCAAAGGCAATGGCAGTCCCATCGTGTGTGGAGGTTCCTCGTCCTAGTTCGTCCAGGATGACGAGCGACCGATTTGTCGCAGTCCGCATGATGTCAGATGTTTCCTGCAGCTCTTTCATGAAGGTGGATTGGCCACCTGCAAGATCGTCTGAGGCACCCATTCTGATGTTTCAAAGTTAGAGGTTTCGGTTACGGTAGACATTGTGGTTCAAAGTACCTTGTATGGACGGAATCAAAAATACCCAACTGCGCAGACTTGGCAGGAACGTACGACCCAATTTGCCCCATGATAACAATGAGGGCTACCTGCCGAATATAGGATGATTTTCCTCCCATGTTAGGACTGTGCATGATGTATTTAGCATTGCCATTGCAAAGCATAATTGTCGAACTTGGTCATTACTCACCCGGTGATCAATAAACACCGCCGATCTTGCTAGAAAAAGACCAACATGAATACTTGCGCCGGACAGGGTTGCGCCTCCAGATATACTCACAGTCAAATCCACGTCATTGGTCACGTAGCTGGAGACGACATTCTCCACCATCGGATGGCGACCCTCTTTTACCAGGACGGTAGCGTCAGGAACAAACTCGGGTTTACAGTAACCAGGCTGAGCAGCGACCGTCGCTAAACAAATCAAAAGCTATTGTCGGCAATCGTCTTTTGTAAACAATCATTCTGTAACCCACCTAACGATAGCAAACAATCCATTGTGGCAATACTCTGTACAACTCCCCGGAAGAGTTCATATCGGGACCCAACCTCTCTGCAAAGGGGCATATGTAAGCACCTTGCCTGTTCTTGTACATTCGAGGATCTCATGATCGAGCGGACAAACCTTACAAAAGCAGCATAGGCGGTATCGCAAGCGGCCACGAGCTGTTCGCGATAACGATCTCGCTCCTTTATCTTTTCTGAGGAAATGATGAATGACACCTGTTGCTCATCTGGAGGAGGTTGGCCAATAAGAGATACTGACCAATGACGAACGGCGTGTGAAATCGCGCGACCGCTTTAGTACTAGCAAGATATCCAGGTTAGTAAAGAATTTAGGGAAATCTAATGTAAGTGGGTAACCCACTTGCTGATCTTTATCCAATTACTGGGTACTTTTGATGCTTGATTTACCGGCACTTCAATCAAGTACTTTAAAACTTCGTCAGCGCAGGAAAAGGGTATTTTTTTCCCAAAACGCCATCCAACTCACCTCAATCCCCGCCACTGTCACGTACGTCAAGTTCGGTTTCTTGATCTCTCCCCTAACCTCCTTCAAATGGGCCAGCAACTCCTCTTCAACAGTCTCTAGGTTCTTCATATAGCCATTGTTTATCGTAAGCAACGGGCCCATCCAATAGAGTATTTGTACAAACCTCCTTGAACTCGCCTATTTCGGGCCATTTAGAGGTGTCACTGAAGAACTCAATTTTGTCGTCGGATTTGGCAGCACTTTCATTTATCATGCCCCGAAAGTACATCACATCACTCTTAATTGCTGGAAGCGACTTGTAAATGTCTTTCAGAATAGGCGACCGAAATTTCTCCCAAGCATCAGAGATAAAACTTGAGCCAATTTTTTCGAACGCCAACAATGTATTGTTCAGCTCCGACGGAGAGCATCTTCCGTAGTGTATTCTGCACACGCTTTTTTCAAGGTCTGTGAGACGAAGGTCAGCTGAACTGCTTGCTGTTTAAGTTTTTTGAGGCAACAACCTGGCAATTGACAAATCAACCCTCTCATTCGTTGGATGAAGACATTCCCTTGCGCATCGCCCTGAATGATCTCTTCCACGGCGTCAATGCGTTTTTGCAAGTCGCTTCCAGAAACAACAAGAAACAACAAACACGAAAGGATCATGCGTTGATACTCAACAGTAAATGCATTATTGTATGGTGAGACTTACGGGAGTTGCACTAATGGTCGTCCAATCCACTTCTTCAGTAGTCTCTGGCCAAACTTCGTCTTTGTGTGATCCAAGATCCAAAGCAAAGACCCCTTCTCCTCAAAATCAGTTTGATTACGGAATATCTCCAGGCTATTCAAAGTATTGGCATTGAGCACCATATGGGCCACGGACGCAAACGCTGTGAAGAACTTGGTAAGGCGAAGGATATCTTCGAGCCCAAATTGCACCAAATATTTGAGCAGCGCAGCAAGGCAGATAATCACTCGACGTGGAAGAGACAACGCTTGGCTGTAGAGTTCCGCTATGTATCCTGTGAGCCAGAGGACCTAGTTGCATCGCAACACCATACACCAACACACCAGCCAAAGCCGTTCCATTGTCGTTTCCAGTCGGCTTGTTGTCGAGTATTGGCTGTTCATAGAACTCTGCCAGCACCTTGCGCGCTGTGGCATGATCTAGAAACGCGCCCTTAAGCCGTTCAATTCTAACAGTGTCGCCAGTGGAGCCAAATCTGCACATTGCACGTCATGTACTGTAAGCACCGCCCAACAACCCATTATAAGCCAGTGCACGACTTACGATTCGCAAAGCTGTCTTATGAGCGTCTCCGTCATATCACTTAGTGGGTTTCCGGGTAGAATGATTTCGGTAGGTTGAATATGCATCATACGAGTCTCCAATTCGTTTCGCATATAATTGTCGTCAAACTCGTCAAATATTACGTCCCCTGTATGCAGCTGGACAGCCTGCCACAATTGGATCAAGACGTCTCAGTCATCCGTAGAAATCACCAGAATGAATTTTCTCAACTGCAACCTACCACAATGCTAATTTTGGCCGTGTCCATAGCACCCTTGCCTTCCTCTTCGTTGATACACAGCAGATAGCTTGATCGGACTTCAAAAGCTATATCTTCACCCCCTATGTCATCCACAAAGGTGCCCTTGGAATACACATTCGTAAGCTTCCTTACGAATGGGGCGTTCTTGTTATCTCCGACAGCTGTATAGATTGTAAGCGGCCTTCGAAGCCGTATCATTACAATAGAACCTGCAAAAGCGTACCTTTCAGGGCAGCCGTTTCCATCTGGCGCACGATGCCAACTAAAAAAATCTTAGCACGGTGACACCCACCGGTGTGCGACTGACAATGGTTACCTTTGTAGCCCAACTGTACCAACCTATTGCAACAGCCAGTATATTTAGCATTCTCACATATATGAGGTAATGGGAAGTCGCTACCCACTTTTTAACATGCACGTGAAGCCGATGAGTCGGAAAACTTGCAGTATACATGCTGTGATCCCTGTATGCCACGATGTTAAGTTCTGGATGTGGGCCAAGTACTTAGCATTGTGGAGCAATCACGCTGGAATTTCGACAATCTCACCTTTCGCCGCTATCTAACAACGACATTCCGTCTTTATTAAGATACGCAAATATAAAGTTCTGTCTGACGTACCTTGGCATCCTCTCCGAAGAAGCGAAATTTATAACCAACCTCTACTACAAGCAAACAGTCTGGATGATTTGCCTTGATTTCCAAGAATTGTTGCTCCAGGGGCGTGTACGTTGATTTGGTTTTCCCCGAACCTTTCCGTGCTTGCACTGGCGTTGTGTCCCGCGATTGATTTCCCACCTTCCGTGGCAGCCCCTTTCCAGTACCATGTTCCACTTCTCCATCTTCTGCGCTATCCATATCTCCTTCATCAGCTTCAGGGTTCGGATCCTCCGACCGTTCGTCTATCGTAAACTTGGCCAGGAATCGCTCTCGGACGCGGTTACGCTCCGCGGCAGAAGCTCCGCTGACTTCCACATACTGAGAATTTTCCCCCTCTGTATTTTCGCCACATGCATGGTTTTTCTTACGATAACGGAACGCTTCGGTCGACCTTCGCGGGATGGTCCCGCCTTTGGCTGCAGGCCGGGTCCTGCCTGGTAATTCCTCTTCACTGTCGGATGTCAGGCGCCGCAGCCTTTTGAACTTGCTCAATTTTGGAGATGGCGAGTCTACCTCCATTCGGCCACCTTCATTACCACTTTCGACGGCCGCATCTTGCTCTATTGCCCGCGGTGCTTCGTTGGGCGAGCATGGACCAGGGGAGTCATTCTGACGGTTCTCGTCATTCTCAGTAAATTTCCCTTTCAGAAGGTCCCGAGCATCTCGGGATGGCATTGCTTTGGCAGCCCTCGGCGCCGACGTATCCGTCTTTGGCGTGAAAAAGCTGCTAATAGTTCGCTGTTGGAAAGATGTTCCAGACGACTTCAACTTTTTAACGTTTCCGCCACTGTCGGCGGTTGCCTTTCTCTTCCCTGACATCTTCCAGGATTATGAGAATGGAAGCAATATCCTACTGCTGTCTATATCGTCACTTCATGTACGAAAACTGGTGGTAATGGACGGCCATTCTGAGGTCAGATCGCAGATTGGATTAGCGATCGCTTGTAATTTATCCTATTGTGGAAGTGTTACTCATGGTATCGTCTGGCAGGGTACTCCGTACAATAAGGACTTGTGTGATCCCACATGACCAGACGCATCTATAAATCAGTTATGATCGAGGCATCGGCACTGACGGTTTTCCTACTCATTATAGACTACTTTAACATGCTCGATAAATACACTAAATGCATTGCAACACTTTCTAACCATTAAATAATGCTTTCTCCACATGTACTCAGCAAAATATCCACCAATATCTGCTCTTCCAGTCTTAGGAATGCTTATTTTTATAGCATTCCAAGTAGATTCAATTCTTTGACTGTGTACACCTATATCTGGGTTAATGGAGTGATGCTGGAAGGCCTCTGAGTCTCTTGAACTGTAGCAAGCCCTTCTTGGTTGTCCAAGAACAAAGGCTCCCCTCCCAGAGGAATCTCAAGCTTGCTGTCTTGCTGTGGTACACTCTGCTCCCATTCCTGAGTGCTCCACATGAAGTTTCCATCAAAGATGACATCCATTGAGATAATAACTTGGCTCATTTCAGGTACCCACAGTCTGTAGGCCTTACTCTGGGTACTGTAGCTGACCATGACTGCCTTCTTGGCCTTCTCATCAAGTTTTGACCGCTTTTCCTTTGGAATATGAGTGTAGGCCATGCAGCCAAACACTCTGAGGTGCTGGAGATCTGGTTTACCGCCTGTAAACTCTTGAAATGAGGTTGATTGGTGCTGAGTGCTGCAGTGGGGCTCCTGTTTCCTGAATAGACCAACTGTCATGATAGCTCGCCCAAGAACTTGTAGCTGA
>NW_015971563.1:0-1535 GCF_000182565.1 Spizellomyces punctatus DAOM BR117
CCCACCTACCGGACAGGCAGGAAACTTGGGAAAAGCAACATCATTCTGGGAATCCTGATAGCTCTCCAATCACTCGGGGCGGGACCTCATGGCATATGCACAGACTGAATCTGGCAAGACAGCAGCGTATCTGCTCTCAATCATAAGCAGATCGAGGCCTGTAGTTTGATAGATACATATTAGTTTGCACTAGGTGTTGATATGTGTATACGTGTATAGTAACGTTGGTTTGAGATTGAATAATGAACTTATCGTTAATCGTGTCCCTATCGACTTGAGTGGTAGCAATATTTTGACAAATTTTTATTTTACAACTCGTATTGACGTATTCATTGACATGGGTGGCATATGAAATAGTAGCTAAAGTTATGTATATTGAAATCGCCTATATCCGATGAATTGGAGGTGGGTGACTTTGGATGTAATTACGGTGCTGTAGGTTCTGGTGGAGGTGAGTTCATCCTGCATTCCGGTCTTGCATTTGTTGTTGTAGGATACAGATACAGTGCTTGTCTCCCCAACGACACTTAATCCCAACATAGTCATTTTCAGTTCCTTCGGCGGAGTTTGGGTTTATTGTAAAACCCGTTACATACGTACAGGAAAAGTACAAAGGCAGTTGGGGGCTTAACACAGTGCTTAGCTACGCGTTCAACACACGAGATGCCATCTAGCTTACACTCGCTGCTGGATATTTTGAAAATCAAAGAGACATTCAGTTGTGTGGCGCCACGATGGAGTACACATTACTCTGTGTAAGGGTACTCAAGTCAAAGATATATGCCTCTCTATGTATCAAACGATACCACATGTAGCGTTTCTGTAGCTTCATCCACCACGATCAAGTTTGATGCCGAACAATGACAAAAGGGCGGCCATTCTTTTATACTACAATGTCCACAGTCTCTAATTCGCCAATACGATTGGGTATTATAAAGTTCGCTCTGCGTCAAAATCATTTCCATACTCGACCTCTTGTCAACCCACGAATACCGATTGTTATTGAGCGTTTTCCCGAACGCACGTTCATGGTCTTGTCGCCGCGCCGAGACGAGCAACATTGCGAATGGCATCTTAATCACATTTCGGTGGATGAAGGATAAAAATCGGCGGAAGAGACCAGAGCAACCGCACAACCCGGCGTGTAACGGATCAACATGCAACTGAGCGACGCACAGAATGAACGCAAGACCAAGCAGTTCCAGACTCTAACGAGACGGCGCCATTGCCCTGAAACGGCCCAATTTCTCACCTCACCGGCGTCCCTTAGCAAACTAAAAAAACGACTCTCAAAACCACGATTCTGCTAATCAATCTGAAATGTGCAGTTTGGACCACGACTGGATGCAAGTGCGACAATGTGGGGAGCGGAGTACCCGTAGCCAAACAGGATCTGGACGGGATCCTCTAAAAGAAACACAGCCCAACCGGTAGCGGATGCTACAATCCGACATCGGACCACCCGACGGCGCCGCCGCGCCAAGCGGTGCGCCGCATCCAACGCCTGTCCACTGCAAACTATACTCTTTCTCGAA
>NW_015971563.1:1700-3637 GCF_000182565.1 Spizellomyces punctatus DAOM BR117
CGTCGCTTTTGTAAATTTTCGACCTTGACGCTTTCCATTCCAAACCCGAAAAATAGCAATGCCGCTTCACCATGACGCGCTGCCAGTTACATTCCGCCCGACCATTGCGGGGGGGGGCGCCGCCCACCCTACGCCGGTCCAAGTTTACGTATCGATCATTTGGTCAAGGTCGTTTGCATCTACGGGTGGGGTTTATAAGCTACCTGTTGTCCATTTAATTTATTTTAGGAATAAATGATAAATAATACAGTGTTCCGAACACCATTTAAAGAATAATAGAACGTATTTCTTATCTTTCAAAACTCGAAATTTGAATAAGATAAAGTATGATAAAAATATAGTAAAGTGAAAGGAGTGAGCCGCGCCAAGCAGTGCACCCAACGCCACTTGACCTGCTATTAGTTTTAACAATGCAAATCCATCACAAAACGTTGAAGTTGTAAAAGCCGTTTGCGTGTACTGCGCCCACCGTTTTTGAACAGATAAAATGTAAGCGCTCGATGTGGACATTCGGGTAAACAGCGTTGTTTACAGATACAGAAGCGTTGTTTACAGATACAGAATTTTATGTAAGTTCTTAGTTTGAGTGCCGAAGTCCCTAGGAAGAAAGGAACATTTGTTCGAACGGTGCAAGTAGGGGAACACAGATGCCAGTAAAGATCCCAAGTTGCCAAAGAATACACGCTATAATATTCAGTAGCTACACCAGCTCCAGCGCTCGCTGTCCTCGATGTAGCATTTTCCTGTCCTTTACCACTACCACTGGTACCTCTCGCCCTACCAAAAGTAATTTCCCTTTCTATCGTCTTCTTCTAGATAGGGTAATATCTGCGCCAAGGAGATGGAGTGTTTCCGACATAATATTTCTCTCTCTCTGAAGAAGTACCGCTTCTGTGGCGCAATTGGTTAGCGCGTTCGGCTGTTATCTGATAGCTACCGAGAGGTTGCCAGTTCGACCCTGGCCAGGAGCGCTGCACGTGCCCGGTCCTCTTTTTTCATTCTTTTCTTGCGAATGAAGCCCCTCGAGGGGGTCCGTCAGTTTGGCTGATAATTGCTGCCTTGCGAATATAAGGAAGGGGGCATAGAATTAGTTTGCTAAAAAATTGTGAATGCTGCACCAAACGGAATAGTAAAATGGACCTAGATACGATTAGTACATTCAGAGTTGACACAGAATCGTGGGAACCCAGTCTCGTCACTGGTGAAGTAGTTAAAGGAATCAATGGAGGATATACCATTTGCAAGTATTCTCAACTTTACATGCGATAAGCTCTTGTAGCGGTGCACTAGTTTTCTTCGATGAGTAGAAATTCGTTCTTTGCCATACAGCACAAGCTACGAAAAACTTGCCATAATGGCCCTTTTCGTGCAGAAAATACAATTTTATAAAACATTAACACGTATACACCCAACGTATGTACCAAGTTCCATTAAAAAAAAAAAAAACACACACACACACACTCACACACACACACTCACACACACACAGATAGAAAGAGCAAAAAAGTTACACACAAAAAAATCCCTACAAAAAAGCATACGATGATATCAAATCTTGTCTGGTACCGGCGGTCGATCACCATCCCCACCCGCTCTTGATCCCCCTACTTCGCCCTCATCCCCTGAATCATCCCCTTTATTCACAACAGTCAATGGCGTAACAACTACCTCTACCCGTTCATCCTCTGGCGTAAGATCATCTCGATATGGCTCATCCTCACCATCAAAAGGGGGAGTCGAAGGTCGAGGGGGAGGAGGAGGAGGAGGAGGACTCGCAAAAACATGATTCATACTCGACCGGCGATCCATTGGAACGGGTGGAGAAAGCGGGAGAGGAATCGCAGATGTACTGACCGGTCGTTCCCTCGTACCCGCTAATCCACCTACATCCCCATGTACATCTAATTTCGGATCCACTTTCCGTTCCGGGAGTGAAT
>NW_015971563.1:3943-5281 GCF_000182565.1 Spizellomyces punctatus DAOM BR117
TGGGTTAACGACAGTAATAAGGAAACACGTACTTTGCAAGATGCTCCGCTAAGAACTTTAGAACCGTATGATGGCTCCTAGGTAACGCCTTGACTCTCGCGCGCAACCTCAACACCCGCTCCTTTTCATCCGCAATTTCTATCCCATAAACAGATAATCAACAAACGCATCGCACCAAACAAGATCAAAATCAACTTTCCAACATACGAGAATACTCTGTCCGCTCTTTAGCAGGAAACGGAAAAACAGGAACAGGTAATTGTCGCAAGTACATTTTAACCAACCCTGCAATCACATGTACATCCCAACTCTCATCTTCCAAATTGACGGAATGCACGTCTTTTTCGACTCGGAGTTTGAGCTCGAGGACGTCCGAGTGTTTGCCTGATACGCGGTAAATGCCCTCCTTGTCCAGTCCTATCCAAAGCATATATCTCATCAATATGGCATATTGGGAGGCGAAAAAGGAGATATGTTACCTCTTGCCTCAACGGCTCGAACGCACTTGTACAGAACAGCTGGAATCCCACTCCCGGGATGAGCTCTCAAAAGTGTCTCAAGCGGAACTCCAAACACCATATCTAATCACCACCATCACCATCAATTTGCTACGCACACACAAACACCGAGAAACAGACAAACGCTACGCACGTACCTTTGGCAATCCCATGCGTGTAACTCTCATAATACATTGGCGTAGCATCCGGCCAAATCCTCATAAAATCGGCCACAAAAAAGTGACAATCGACTTGGGGCGACATGCATTCCACGAAAATGCTGCATCGATCCACAGCTTCTCCACCGACTTTCATGAGTTTGCCTTCTGCTTCCGTATAGGTTCCTAGAGCGTTCTTGAGCGCCAATACCCTGTCCCATTCGACGCGTTCGCATGTCTATTGATTTCTGTGAGTATAGGGATAGAGTGTTGTGCGATCAGGGGGAAAGCGTACCTTTTGGGTTTGCTCTCGTACTAATTGGAAACGTTGTCGAATTTCTTCCAAATCCTGGATTCCACGACGGTATCCTTGTTCTAAACACGAAATGTCAGTACATATTGAGTGGGCACTGTTTCGTTGGTCACCGCTTCTCACCTGCACTCGTAATGTCCTTGGCCAGTTTCAACGTCTACACACATGTTTTCAGCATATTCAACTTCTATCCCTTACAAACGAGAAGGATATATCCCACCTTCGGATTCCCCACACCTTCCTTATTTTCTTTTTCGAGTGCTTCCATATCTTTATGCCTCTTAAAATAACTATGCTTCAACTAAGTGAAGACAAAAAGCTTAGCAGCCGGGACAGAAAGAAAAACAAATCGGCATCACGTACTTTTGGA